>NW_027005551.1:55000-100000 GCF_036934945.1 Oncorhynchus masou masou | reverse complement strand
GTTACCATCAAGGAGACACTGTGTCTTTACATGTGAGGAGTTACCATCAAAGGGTAACTGTGTCTTTACATGAGGAGTTACCATCAAGGAGTAACTGTGTCTTTACATGTGAGGAGTTACCATCAAGGAGTAACTGTGTCTTTACATGTGAGGAGTTACCATCAAGGAGTAACTGTGTCTTTACATGTGAGGAGTTACCATCAAGGAGTAACTGTGTCTTTACATGTGAGGAGTTACCATCAAGACACTGTGTCTTTACATGTGAGGAGTTACCATCAAGGAGTAACTGTGTCTTTACATGTGAGGAGTTACCATCAAGGAGTAACTGTGTCTTTACATGTGAGGAGTTACCATCAAGGAGTAACTGTGTCTTTACATGTGAGGAGTTACCATCAAGGAGTAACTGTGTCTTTACATGTGAGGAGTTACCATCAAGGAGTAACTGTGTCTTTACATGTGAGGAGTTACCATCAAGGAGACACTGTGTCTTTACATGTGAGGAGTTACCATCAAGGAGTAACTGTGTCTTTACATGTGAGGAGTTACCATCAAGGAGACACTGTGTCTTTACATGTGAGGAGTTACCATCAAAGGGTAACTGTGTCTTTACATGTGAGGAGTTACCATCAAGGAGTAACTGTGTCTTTACATGTGAGGAGTTACCATCAAGGAGTAACTGTGTCTTTACATGTGAGGAGTTACCATCAAGGAGTAACTGTGTCTTTAAATGTGAGGAGTTACCATCAAGGAGCCACTGTGTCTTTACATGTGAGGAGTTACCATCAAGGAGTAACTGTGTCTTTACATGTGAGGAGTTACCATCAAGGAGACACTGTGTCTTTACATGTGAGGAGTTACCATCAAGGAGTAACTGTGTCTTTACATGTGAGGAGTTACCATCAAGGAGTAACTGTGTCTTTACATGTGTGGAGTTACCATCAAGGAGTAACTGTGTCTTTACATGTGAGGAGTTACCATCAAGGAGACACTGTGTCTTTACATGTGAGGAGTTACCATCAAGGAGACACTGTGTCTTTACATGTGTGGAGTTACCATCAAGGAGACACTGTGTCTTTACATGTGAGGAGTTACCATCAAGGAGTAACTGTGTCTTTACATGTGAGGAGTTACCATCAAGGAGTAACTATGTCTTTACATGTGAGGAGTTACCATCAAGGAGTAACTGTGTCTTTACATGTGAGGAGTTACCATCAAGGATACACTGTGTCTTTACATGTGAGGAGTTACCATCAAGGAGTAACTGTGTCTTTACATGTGAGGAGTTACCATCAAGGAGACACTGTGTCTTTACATGTGAGGAGTTACCATCAAGGAGTAACTATTTCTTTACATGTGTGGAGTTACCATCAAGGATACACTGTCTTTACATGTGAGGAGTTACCATCAAGGAGTAACTGTGTCTTTACATGTGTGGAGTTACCATCAAGGAGACACTGTGTCTTTACATGTGAGGAGTTACCATCAAGGAGTAACTGTGTCTTTACATGTGTGGAGTTACCATCAAGGAGACACTGTGTCTTTACATGTGAGGAGTTACCATCAAGGAGTAACTGTGTCTTTACATGTGAGGAGTTACCATCAAGGGTAAATGTGTCTTTACATGTGAGGAGTTACCATCAAGGAGTAACTGTGTCTTTACATGTGTGGAGTTACCATCAAGGAGTAACTGTGTCTTTACATGTGTGGAGTTACCATCAAGGAGACACTGTGTCTTTACATGTGAGGAGTTACCATCAAGGAGTAACTGTGTCTTTACATGTGAGGAGTTACCATCAAGGAGTAACTGTGTCTTTACATGTGAGGAGTTACCATCAAGGAGTAACTGTGTCTTTACATGTGTGGAGTTACCATCAAGGAGTAACTGTGTCTTTACATGTGAGGAGTTACCATCAAGGAGTAACTATGTCTTTACATGTGTGGAGTTACCATCAAGGAGTACACTGTGTCTTTACATGTGAGGAGTTACCATCAAGGAGTAACTGTGTCTTTACATGTGAGGAGTTACCATCAAGGAGTAACTGTGTCTTTACATGTGAGGAGTTACCATCAAGGAGTAACTGTGTCTTTACATGTGAGGAGTTACCATCAAGGAGTAACTGTGTCTTTACATGTGAGGAGTTACCATCAAGACACTGTGTCTTTACATGTGAGGAGTTACCATCAAGGAGACACTGTGTCTTTACATGTGTGGAGTTACCATCAAGGAGTAACTGTGTCTTTACATGTGAGGAGTTACCATCAAGGAGTAACTGTGTCTTTACATGTGAGGAGTTACCATCAAGGAGACACTGTGTCTTTACATGTGAGGAGTTACCATCAAGGAGACACTGTGTCTTTACATGTGAGGAGTTACCATCAAGGAGACACTGTGTCTTTACATGTGAGGAGTTACCATCAAGGAGTAACTGTGTCTTTACATGTGAGGAGTTACCATCAAGGAGTAACTGTGTCTTTACATGTGAGGAGTTACCATCAAGGAGTAACTGTGTCTTTACATGTGAGGAGTTACCATCAAGGAGTAACTGTGTCTTTACATGTGAGGAGTTACCATCAAGGAGTAACTGTGTCTTTACATGTGAGGAGTTACCATCAAGGAGTAACTGTGTCTTTACATGTGAGGAGTTACCATCAAGGAGTAACTGTGTCTTTACATGTGAGGAGTTACCATCAAGGAGTAACTGTGTCTTTACATGTGAGGAGTTACCATCAAGGAGTAACTGTGTCTTTACATGTGAGGAGTTACCATCAAGGAGTAACTGTGTCTTTACATGTGAGGAGTTACCATCAAGGAGTAACTGTGTCTTTACATGTGTGGAGTTACCATCAAGGAGTAACTGTGTCTTTACATGTGAGGAGTTACCATCAAGGAGTAACTGTGTCTTTACATGTGTGGAGTTACCATCAAGGAGTAACTGTGTCTTTACATGTGAGGAGTTACCATCAAGGAGTAACTATGTCTTTACATGTGTGGAGTTACCATCAAGGAGACACTGTGTCTTTACATGTGAGGAGTTACCATCAAGGAGTAACTGTGTCTTTACATGTGAGGAGTTACCATCAAGGAGTAACTGTGTCTTTACATGTGAGGAGTTACCATCAAGGAGTAACTGTGTCATTACATGTGTGGAGTTACCATCAAGGAGTAACTGTGTCTTTACATGTGAGGAGTTACCATCAAGGAGACACTGTGTCTTTACATGTGAGGAGTTACCATCAAGGAGTAACTGTGTCTTTACATGTGAGGAGTTACCATCAAGGAGTAACTATGTCTTTACATGTGAGGAGTTACCATCAAGGATACACTGTGTCTTTACATGTGAGGAGTTACCATCAAGGAGTAACTGTGTCTTTACATGTGTGGAGTTACCATCAAGGAGTAACTGTGTCTTTACATGAGGAGTTACCATCAAGGAGCCAGTGTCTTTACATGTGAGGAGTTACCATCAAGGAGACAATGTGTCTTTACATGTGAGGAGTTACCATCAAGGAGTAACTATGTCTTTACATGTGTGGAGTTACCATCAAGGATACACTGTGTCTTTACATGTGAGGAGTTACCATCAAGGAGACACTGTGTCTTTACATGTGAGGAGTTACCATCAAGGAGTAACTGTGTCTTTACATGTGAGGAGTTACCATCAAGGAGTAACTGTGTCTTTACATGTGAGGAGTTACCATCAAGGAGACACTGTGTCTTTACATGTGAGGAGTTACCATCAAGGAGTAACTGTGTCTTTACATGTGAGGAGTTACCATCAAGGAGTAACTGTGTCTTTACATGTGAGGAGTTACCATCAAGGAGTAACTGTGTCTTTACATGTGAGGAGTTACCATCAAGGAGTAACTGTGTCTTTACATGTGAGGAGTTACCATCAAGGAGTAACTGTGTCTTTACATGTGAGGAGTTACCATCAAGGAGTAACTATGTCTTTACATGTGTGGAGTTACCATCAAGGAGTAACTGTGTCTTTACATGTGAGGAGTTACCATCAAGGAGTAACTGTGTCTTTACATGTGAGGAGTTACCATCAAGGAGTAACTGTGTCTTTACATGTGAGGAGTTACCATCAAGGAGTAACTATGTCTTTTCATGTGTGGAGTTACCATCAAGGAGACACTGTGTCTTTACATGTGAGGAGTTACCATCAAGGAGTAACTGTGTTTTTACATGTGAGGAGTTACCATCAAGGAGACACTGTGTCTTTACATGTGAGGAGTTACCATCAAGGAGTAACTATGTCTTTACATGTGTGGAGTTACCATCAAGGAGTAACTGTGTCTTTACATGTGAGGAGTTACCATCAAGGAGTAACTGTGTCTTTACATGTGAGGAGTTACCATCAAGGAGTAACTGTGTCTTTACATGTGAGGAGTTACCATCAAGGAGTAACTGTGTCTTTACATGTGAGGAGTTACCATCAAGGAGTAACTGTGTCTTTACATGTGAGGAGTTACCATCAAGGAGTAACTGTGTCTTTACATGTGAGGAGTTACCATCAAGGAGTAACTATGTCTTTACATGTGTGGAGTTACCATCAAGGAGTAACTGTGTCTTTACATGTGAGGAGTTACCATCAAGGAGACACTGTGTCTTTACATGTGAGGAGTTACCATCAAGGAGTAACTGTGTCTTTACATGTGAGGAGTTACCATCAAGGAGTAACTGTGTTTTTACATGTGAGGAGTTACCATCAAGGAGACACTGTGTCTTTACATGTGAGGAGTTACCATCAAGGAGTAACTATGTCTTTACATGTGTGGAGTTACCATCAAGGAGTAACTGTGTCTTTACATGTGAGGAGTTACCATCAAGGAGACACTGTGTCTTTACATGTGAGGAGTTACCATCAAGGAGTAACTGTGTCTTTACATGTGAGGAGTTACCATCAAGGAGTAACTGTGTCTTTACATGTGAGGAGTTACCATCAAGGAGTAACTGTGTCTTTACATGTGAGGAGTTACCATCAAGGGGTAACTGTGTCTTTACATGTGAGGAGTTACCATCAAGGAGTAACTGTGTCTTTACATGTGAGGAGTTACCATCAAGGAGTAACTGTGTCTTTACATGTGAGGAGTTACCATCAAGGAGTAACTGTGTCTTTACATGTGAGGAGTTACCATCAAGGAGTAACTGTGTCTTTACATGTGAGGAGTTACCATCAAGGAGTAACTGTGTCTTTACATGTGAGGAGTTACCATCAAGGAGTAACTGTGTCTTTACATGTGAGGAGTTACCATCAAGGAGTAACTGTGTCTTTACATGTGAGGAGTTACCATCAAGGAGTAACTGTGTCTTTACATGTGTGGAGTTACCATCAAGGAGTAACTGTGTCTTTACATGTGAGGAGTTACCATCAAGGAGTAACTGTGTCTTTACATGTGTGGAGTTACCATCAAGGAGTAACTGTGTCTTTACATGTGAGGAGTTACCATCAAGGAGTAACTATGTCTTTACATGTGTGGAGTTACCATCAAGGAGACACTGTGTCTTTACATGTGAGGAGTTACCATCAAGGAGTAACTGTGTCTTTACATGTGAGGAGTTACCATCAAGGAGTAACTGTGTCTTTACATGTGAGGAGTTACCATCAAGGAGTAACTGTGTCATTACATGTGTGGAGTTACCATCAAGGAGTAACTGTGTCTTTACATGTGAGGAGTTACCATCAAGGAGACACTGTGTCTTTACATGTGAGGAGTTACCATCAAGGAGTAACTGTGTCTTTACATGAGGAGTTACCATCAAGGAGTAACTATGTCTTTACATGTGTGGAGTTACCATCAAGGATACACTGTGTCTTTACATGTGAGGAGTTACCATCAAGGAGTAACTGTGTCTTTACATGTGTGGAGTTACCATCAAGGAGTAACTGTGTCTTTACATGTGAGGAGTTACCATCAAGGAGCCAGTGTCTTTACATGTGAGGAGTTACCATCAAGGAGACAATGTGTCTTTACATGTGAGGAGTTACCATCAAGGAGTAACTATGTCTTTACATGTGTGGAGTTACCATCAAGGATACACTGTGTCTTTACATGTGAGGAGTTACCATCAAGGAGACACTGTGTCTTTACATGTGAGGAGTTACCATCAAGGAGTAACTGTGTCTTTACATGTGAGGAGTTACCATCAAGGAGTAACTGTGTCTTTACATGTGAGGAGTTACCATCAAGGAGACACTGTGTCTTTACATGTGAGGAGTTACCATCAAGGAGTAACTGTGTCTTTACATGTGAGGAGTTACCATCAAGGAGTAACTGTGTCTTTACATGTGAGGAGTTACCATCAAGGAGTAACTGTGTCTTTACATGTGAGGAGTTACCATCAAGGAGTAACTGTGTCTTTACATGTGAGGAGTTACCATCAAGGAGTAACTGTGTCTTTACATGTGAGGAGTTACCATCAAGGAGTAACTATGTCTTTACATGTGTGGAGTTACCATCAAGGAGTAACTGTGTCTTTACATGTGAGGAGTTACCATCAAGGAGTAACTGTGTCTTTACATGTGAGGAGTTACCATCAAGGAGTAACTGTGTCTTTACATGTGAGGAGTTACCATCAAGGAGTAACTATGTCTTTTCATGTGTGGAGTTACCATCAAGGAGACACTGTGTCTTTACATGTGAGGAGTTACCATCAAGGAGTAACTGTGTTTTTACATGTGAGGAGTTACCATCAAGGAGACACTGTGTCTTTACATGTGAGGAGTTACCATCAAGGAGTAACTATGTCTTTACATGTGTGGAGTTACCATCAAGGAGTAACTGTGTCTTTACATGTGAGGAGTTACCATCAAGGAGTAACTGTGTCTTTACATGTGAGGAGTTACCATCAAGGAGTAACTGTGTCTTTACATGTGAGGAGTTACCATCAAGGAGTAACTGTGTCTTTACATGTGAGGAGTTACCATCAAGGAGTAACTGTGTCTTTACATGTGAGGAGTTACCATCAAGGAGTAACTGTGTCTTTACATGTGAGGAGTTACCATCAAGGAGTAACTATGTCTTTACATGTGTGGAGTTACCATCAAGGAGTAACTGTGTCTTTACATGTGAGGAGTTACCATCAAGGAGACACTGTGTCTTTACATGTGAGGAGTTACCATCAAGGAGTAACTGTGTCTTTACATGTGAGGAGTTACCATCAAGGAGTAACTGTGTTTTTACATGTGAGGAGTTACCATCAAGGAGACACTGTGTCTTTACATGTGAGGAGTTACCATCAAGGAGTAACTATGTCTTTACATGTGTGGAGTTACCATCAAGGAGTAACTGTGTCTTTACATGTGAGGAGTTACCATCAAGGAGACACTGTGTCTTTACATGTGAGGAGTTACCATCAAGGAGTAACTGTGTCTTTACATGTGAGGAGTTACCATCAAGGAGTAACTGTGTCTTTACATGTGAGGAGTTACCATCAAGGAGTAACTGTGTCTTTACATGTGAGGAGTTACCATCAAGGAGTAACTGTGTCTTTACATGTGAGGAGTTACCATCAAGGAGTAACTGTGTCTTTACATGTGAGGAGTTACCATCAAGGAGTAACTATGTCTTTACATGTGTGGAGTTACCATCAAGGAGTAACTGTGTCTTTACATGTGAGGAGTTACCATCAAGGAGTAACTGTGTCTTTACATGTGAGGAGTTACCATCAAGGAGTAACTGTGTCTTTACATGTGAGGAGTTACCATCAAGGAGTAACTATGTCTTTACATGTGTGGAGTTACCATCAAGGAGACACTGTGTCTTTACATGTGAGGAGTTACCATCAAGGAGTAACTGTGTTTTTACATGTGAGGAGTTACCATCAAGGAGACACTGTGTCTTTACATGTGAGGAGTTACCATCAAGGAGTAACTATGTCTTTACATGTGTGGAGTTACCATCAAGGAGTAACTGTGTCTTTACATGTGAGGAGTTACCATCAAGGAGTAACTGTGTCTTTACATGTGAGGAGTTACCATCAAGGAGTAACTGTGTCTTTACATGTGAGGAGTTACCATCAAGGAGTAACTGTGTCTTTACATGTGAGGAGTTACCATCAAGGAGTAACTGTGTCTTTACATGTGAGGAGTTACCATCAAGGAGTAACTGTGTCTTTACATGTGAGGAGTTACCATCAAGGAGTAACTATGTCTTTACATGTGTGGAGTTACCATCAAGGAGTAACTGTGTTTTTACATGTGAGGAGTTACCATCAAGGAGACACTGTGTCTTTACATGTGAGGAGTTACCATCAAGGAGTAACTATGTCTTTACATGTGTGGAGTTACCATCAAGGAGACACTGTGTCTTTACATGTGAGGAGTTACCATCAAGGAGTAACTGTGTCTTTACATGTGAGGAGTTACCATCAAGGAGTAACTGTGTCTTTACATGTGAGGAGTTACCATCAAGGAGTAACTGTGTCTTTACATGTGAGGAGTTACCATCAAGGAGTAACTGTGTCTTTACATGTGAGGAGTTACCATCAAGGAGTAACTGTGTCTTTACATGTGAGGAGTTACCATCAAGGAGTAACTATGTCTTTACATGTGTGGAGTTACCATCAAGGAGTAACTGTGTCTTTACATGTGAGGAGTTACCATCAAGGAGACACTGTGTCTTTACATGTGAGGAGTTACCATCAAGGAGTAACTGTGTCTTTACATGTGAGGAGTTACCATCAAGGAGACACTGTGTCTTTACATGTGAGGAGTTACCATCAAGGAGTAACTGTGTCTTTACATGTGAGGAGTTACCATCAAGGAGTAACTGTGTCTTTACATGTGAGGAGTTACCATCAAGGAGTAACTGTGTCTTTACATGTGAGGAGTTACCATCAAGGAGTAACTGTGTCTTTACATGTGAGGAGTTACCATCAAGGAGTAACTGTGTCTTTACATGTGAGGAGTTACCATCAAGGAGTAACTATGTCTTTACATGTGTGGAGTTACCATCAAGGAGTAACTGTGTCTTTACATGTGAGGAGTTACCATCAAGGAGTAACTATGTCTTTTCATGTGTGGAGTTACCATCAAGGAGACACTGTGTCTTTACATGTGAGGAGTTACCATCAAGGAGTAACTGTGTCTTTACATGTGAGGAGTTACCATCAAGGAGACACTGTGTCTTTACATGTGAGGAGTTACCATCAAGGAGTAACTGTGTCTTTACATGTGAGGAGTTACCATCAAGGAGTAACTATGTCTTTACATGTGTGGAGTTACCATCAAGGAGTAACTGTGTCTTTACATGTGAGGAGTTACCATCAAGGAGTAACTGTGTCTTTACATGTGAGGAGTTACCATCAAGGAGTAACTGTGTCTTTACATGTGAGGAGTTACCATCAAGTAGTAACTGTGTCTTTACATGTGAGGAGTTACCATCAAGGAGTAACTGTGTCTTTACATGTGAGGAGTTACCATCAAGGAGTAACTGTGTCTTTACATGTGAGGAGTTACCATCAAGGAGTAACTATGTCTTTACATGTGTGGAGTTACCATCAAGGAGTAACTGTGTCTTTACATGTGAGGAGTTACCATCAAGGAGACACTGTGTCTTTACATGTGAGGAGTTACCATCAAGGAGTAACTGTGTCTTTACATGTGAGGAGTTACCATCAAGGAGACACTGTGTCTTTACATGTGAGGAGTTACCATCAAGGAGTAACTGTGTCTTTACATGTGAGGAGTTACCATCAAGGAGTAACTATGTCTTTACATGTGTGGAGTTACCATCAAGGAGACACTGTGTCTTTACATGTGAGGAGTTACCATCAAGGAGTAACTGTGTCTTTACATGTGAGGAGTTACCATCAAGGAGACACTGTGTCTTTGCATGTGAGGAGTTACCATCAAGGAGTAACTGTGTCTTTACATGTGAGGAGTTACCATCAAGGAGTAACTGTGTCTTTACATGTGAGGAGTTACCATCAAGGAGTAACTGTGTCTTTACATGTGAGGAGTTACCATCAAGGAGACACTGTGTCTTTACATGTGAGGAGTTACCATCAAGGAGTAACTGTGTCTTTACATGTGAGGAGTTACCATCAAGGAGTAACTATGTCTTTACATGTGTGGAGTTACCATCAAGGAGTAACTGTGTCTTTACATGTGAGGAGTTACCATCAAGGAGTAACTGTGTCTTTACATGTGAGGAGTTACCATCAAGGAGTAACTGTGTCTTTACATGTGAGGAGTTACCATCAAGGAGTAACTGTGTCTTTACATGTGTGGAGTTACCATCAAGGAGTAACTGTGTCTTTACATGTGAGGAGTTACCATCAAGGAGAAACTGTGTCTTTACATGTGAGGAGTTACCATCAAGGAGTAACTGTGTCTTTACATGTGAGGAGTTACCATCAAGGAGTAACTATGTCTTTACATGTGTGGAGTTACCATCAAGGATACACTGTGTCTTTACATGTGAGGAGTTACCATCAAGGAGTAACTGTGTCTTTACATGTGTGGAGTTACCATCAAGGAGTAACTGTGTCTTTACATGTGAGGAGTTACCATCAAGGAGCCAGTGTCTTTACATGTGAGGAGTTACCATCAAGGAGACAATGTGTCTTTACATGTGAGGAGTTACCATCAAGGAGTAACTATGTCTTTACATGTGTGGAGTTACCATCAAGGATACACTGTGTCTTTACATGTGAGGAGTTACCATCAAGGAGACACTGTGTCTTTACATGTGAGGAGTTACCATCAAGGAGTAACTGTGTCTTTACATGTGAGGAGTTACCATCAAGGAGTAACTGTGTCTTTACATGTGAGGAGTTACCATCAAGGAGACACTGTGTCTTTACATGTGAGGAGTTACCATCAAGGAGTAACTGTGTCTTTACATGTGAGGAGTTACCATCAAGGAGTAACTGTGTCTTTACATGTGAGGAGTTACCATCAAGGAGTAACTGTGTCTTTACATGTGAGGAGTTACCATCAAGGAGTAACTGTGTCTTTACATGTGAGGAGTTACCATCAAGGAGTAACTGTGTCTTTACATGTGAGGAGTTACCATCAAGGAGTAACTATGTCTTTACATGTGTGGAGTTACCATCAAGGAGTAACTGTGTCTTTACATGTGAGGAGTTACCATCAAGGAGTAACTGTGTCTTTACATGTGAGGAGTTACCATCAAGGAGTAACTGTGTCTTTACATGTGAGGAGTTACCATCAAGGAGTAACTATGTCTTTTCATGTGTGGAGTTACCATCAAGGAGACACTGTGTCTTTACATGTGAGGAGTTACCATCAAGGAGTAACTGTGTTTTTACATGTGAGGAGTTACCATCAAGGAGACACTGTGTCTTTACATGTGAGGAGTTACCATCAAGGAGTAACTGTGTCTTTACATGTGAGGAGTTACCATCAAGGAGTAACTATGTCTTTACATGTGTGGAGTTACCATCAAGGAGTAACTGTGTCTTTACATGTGAGGAGTTACCATCAAGGAGTAACTGTGTCTTTACATGTGAGGAGTTACCATCAAGGAGTAACTGTGTCTTTACATGTGAGGAGTTACCATCAAGGAGTAACTGTGTCTTTACATGTGAGGAGTTACCATCAAGGAGTAACTGTGTCTTTACATGTGAGGAGTTACCATCAAGGAGTAACTGTGTCTTTACATGTGAGGAGTTACCATCAAGGAGTAACTATGTCTTTACATGTGTGGAGTTACCATCAAGGAGTAACTGTGTCTTTACATGTGAGGAGTTACCATCAAGGAGACACTGTGTCTTTACATGTGAGGAGTTACCATCAAGGAGTAACTGTGTCTTTACATGTGAGGAGTTACCATCAAGGAGGCACTGTGTCTTTACATGTGAGGAGTTACCATCAAGGAGTAACTGTGTCTTTACATGTGAGGAGTTACCATCAAGGAGTAACTGTGTCTTTACATGTGAGGAGTTACCATCAAGGAGTAACTGTGTCTTTACATGTGAGGAGTTACCATCAAGTAGTAACTGTGTCTTTACATGTGAGGAGTTACCATCAAGGAGTAACTGTGTCTTTACATGTGAGGAGTTACCATCAAGGAGTAACTGTGTCTTTACATGTGAGGAGTTACCATCAAGGAGTAACTATGTCTTTACATTTGTGGAGTTACCATCAAGGAGTAACTGTGTCTTTACATGTGAGGAGTTACCATCAAGGAGACACTGTGTCTTTACATGTGAGGAGTTACCATCAAGGAGTAACTGTGTCTTTACATGTGAGGAGTTACCATCAAGGAGACACTGTGTCTTTACATGTGAGGAGTTACCATCAAGGAGTAACTGTGTCTTTACATGTGAGGAGTTACCATCAAGGAGTAACTATGTCTTTACATGTGTGGAGTTACCATCAAGGAGACACTGTGTCTTTACATGTGAGGAGTTACCATCAAGGAGTAACTGTGTCTTTACATGTGAGGAGTTACCATCAAGGAGTAACTGTGTCTTTACATGTGAGGAGTTACCATCAAGGAGTAACTGTGTCTTTACATGTGAGGAGTTACCATCAAGGAGACACTGTGTCTTTACATGTGAGGAGTTACCATCAAGGAGTAACTGTGTCTTTACATGTGAGGAGTTACCATCAAGGAGTAACTATGTCTTTACATGTGAGGAGTTACCATCAAGGAGTAACTATGTCTTTACATGTGTGGAGTTACATTACATTTAAGTCATTTGGCAGACGCTCTTATCCAGAGCGACTTACAAATTGGATTACCATCAAGGAGTAACTGTGTCTTTACATGTGAGGAGTTACCATCAAGGAGACACTGTATCTTTACATGTGAGGAGTTACCATCAAGGAGTAACTGTGTCTTTACATGTGAGGAGTTACCATCATGGAGACACTGTGTCTTTACATGTGAGGAGTTACCATCAAGGAGTAACTGTGTCTTTACATGTGAGGAGTTACCATCAAGGAGTAACTGTGTCTTTACATGTGAGGAGTTACCATCAAGGAGTAACTGTGTCTTTACATGTGTGGAGTTACCATCAAGGAGACACTGTGTCTTTACATGTGAGGAGTTACCATCAAGGAGTAACTGTGTCTTTACATGTGAGGAGTTACCATCAAGGAGACACTGTGTCTTTACATGTGAGGAGTTATCATCAAGGAGTAACTGTGTCTTTACATGTGAGGAGTTACCATCAAGGAGTAACTGTGTCTTTACATGTGAGGAGTTACCATCAAGGAGTAACTGTGTCTTTACATGTGAGGAGTTACCATCAAGGAGTAACTGTGTCTTTACATGTGAGGAGTTACCATCAAGGAGTAACTGTGTCTTTACATGTGAGGAGTTACCATCAAGGAGTAACTGTGTCTTTACATGTGAGGAGTTACCATCAAGGAGTAACTGTGTCTTTACATGTGAGGAGTTACCATCAAGGAGTAACTGTGTCTTTACATGTGAGGAGTTACCATCAAGGAGTAACTGTGTCTTTACATGTGAGGAGTTACCATCAAGGAGTAACTATGTCTTTACATGTGTGGAGTTACCATCAAGGAGTAACTGCTTCTTTACATGTGAGGAGTTACCATCAAGGAGTAACTATGTCTTTTCATGTGTGGAGTTACCATCAAGGAGACACTGTGTCTTTACATGTGAGGAGTTACCATCAAGGAGTAACTGTGTCTTTACATGTGAGGAGTTACCATCAAGGAGACACTGTGTCTTTACATGTGAGGAGTTACCATCAAGGAGTAACTGTGTCTTTACATGTGAGGAGTTACCATCAAGGAGTAACTATGTCTTTACATGTGTGGAGTTACCATCAAGGAGTAACTGTGTCTTTACATGTGAGGAGTTACCATCAAGGAGTAACTGTGTCTTTACATGTGAGGAGTTACCATCAAGGAGTAACTGTGTCTTTACATGTGAGGAGTTACCATCAAGTAGTAACTGTGTCTTTACATGTGAGGAGTTACCATCAAGGAGTAACTGTGTCTTTACATGTGAGGAGTTACCATCAAGGAGTAACTGTGTCTTTACATGTGAGGAGTTACCATCAAGGAGTAACTATGTCTTTACATGTGTGGAGTTACCATCAAGGAGTAACTGTGTCTTTACATGTGAGGAGTTACCATCAAGGAGACACTGTGTCTTTACATGTGAGGAGTTACCATCAAGGAGTAACTGTGTCTTTACATGTGAGGAGTTACCATCAAGGAGACACTGTGTCTTTACATGTGAGGAGTTACCATCAAGGAGTAACTGTGTCTTTACATGTGAGGAGTTACCATCAAGGAGTAACTATGTCTTTACATGTGTGGAGTTACCATCAAGGAGACACTGTGTCTTTACATGTGAGGAGTTACCATCAAGGAGTAACTGTGTCTTTACATGTGAGGAGTTACCATCAAGGAGACACTGTGTCTTTGCATGTGAGGAGTTACCATCAAGGAGTAACTGTGTCTTTACATGTGAGGAGTTACCATCAAGGAGTAACTGTGTCTTTACATGTGAGGAGTTACCATCAAGGAGTAACTGTGTCTTTACATGTGAGGAGTTACCATCAAGGAGACACTGTGTCTTTACATGTGAGGAGTTACCATCAAGGAGTAACTGTGTCTTTACATGTGAGGAGTTACCATCAAGGAGTAACTATGTCTTTACATGTGTGGAGTTACCATCAAGGAGACACTGTGTCTTTACATGTGAGGAGTTACCATCAAGGAGTAACTGTGTCTTTACATGTGAGGAGTTACCATCAAGGAGTAACTGTGTCTTTACATGTGAGGAGTTACCATCAAGGAGTAACTGTGTCTTTACATGTGTGGAGTTACCATCAAGGAGTAGCTGTGTCTTTACATGTGAGGAGTTACCATCAAGGAGACACTGTTTCTTTACATGTGAGGAGTTACCATCAAGGAGTAACTGTGTCTTTACATGTGAGGAGTTACCATCAAGGAGTAACTATGTCTTTACATGTGTGGAGTTACCATCAAGGATACACTGTGTCTTTACATGTGAGGAGTTACCATCAAGGAGTAACTGTGTCTTTACATGTGTGGAGTTACCATCAAGGAGTAACTGTGTCTTTACATGTGAGGAGTTACCATCAAGGAGCCAGTGTCTTTACATGTGAGGAGTTACCATCAAGGAGACAATGTGTCTTTACATGTGAGGAGTTACCATCAAGGAGTAACTGTGTCTTTACATGTGAGGAGTTACCATCAAGGAGTAACTGTGTCTTTACATGTGAGGAGTTACCATCAAGGAGTAACTATGTCTTTACATGTGTGGAGTTACCATCAAGGAGTAACTGTGTCTTTACATGTGAGGAGTTACCATCAAGGAGTAACTGTGTCTTTACATGTGAGGAGTTACCATCAAGGAGTAACTGTGTCTTTACATGTGAGGAGTTACCATCAAGGAGTAACTATGTCTTTTCATGTGTGGAGTTACCATCAAGGAGACACTGTGTCTTTACATGTGAGGAGTTACCATCAAGGAGTAACTGTGTTTTTACATGTGAGGAGTTACCATCAAGGAGACACTGTGTCTTTACATGTGAGGAGTTACCATCAAGGAGTAACTGTGTCTTTACATGTGAGGAGTTACCATCAAGGAGTAACTATGTCTTTACATGTGTGGAGTTACCATCAAGGAGTAACTGTGTCTTTACATGTGAGGAGTTACCATCAAGGAGTAACTGTGTCTTTACATGTGAGGAGTTACCATCAAGGAGTAACTGTGTCTTTACATGTGAGGAGTTACCATCAAGGAGTAACTGTGTCTTTACATGTGAGGAGTTACCATCAAGGAGTAACTGTGTCTTTACATGTGAGGAGTTACCATCAAGGAGTAACTGTGTCTTTACATGTGAGGAGTTACCATCAAGGAGTAACTATGTCTTTACATGTGTGGAGTTACCATCAAGGAGTAACTGTGTCTTTACATGTGAGGAGTTACCATCAAGGAGACACTGTGTCTTTACATGTGAGGAGTTACCATCAAGGAGTAACTGTGTCTTTACATGTGAGGAGTTACCATCAAGAAGACACTGTGTCTTTACATGTGAGGAGTTACCACCAAGGAGACACTGTGTCTTTACATGTGAGGAGTTACCATCAAGGAGTAACTGTGTCTTTACATGTGAGGAGTTACCATCAAGGAGTAACTGTGTCTTTACATGTGAGGAGTTACCATCAAGTAGTAACTGTGTCTTTACATGTGAGGAGTTACCATCAAGGAGTAACTGTGTCTTTACATGTGAGGAGTTACCATCAAGGAGTAACTGTGTCTTTACATGTGAGGAGTTACCATCAAGGAGTAACTATGTCTTTACATGTGTGGAGTTACCATCAAGGAGTAACTGTGTCTTTACATGTGAGGAGTTACCATCAAGGAGACACTGTGTCTTTACATGTGAGGAGTTACCATCAAGGAGTAACTGTGTCTTTACATGTGAGGAGTTACCATCAAGGAGACACTGTGTCTTTACATGTGAGGAGTTACCATCAAGGAGTAACTGTGTCTTTACATGTGAGGAGTTACCATCAAGGAGTAACTATGTCTTTACATGTGTGGAGTTACCATCAAGGAGACACTGTGTCTTTACATGTGAGGAGTTACCATCAAGGAGTAACTGTGTCTTTACATGTGAGGAGTTACCATCAAGGAGTAACTGTGTCTTTACATGTGAGGAGTTACCATCAAGGAGTAACTGTGTCTTTACATGTGAGGAGTTACCATCAAGGAGACACTGTGTCTTTACATGTGAGGAGTTACCATCAAGGAGTAACTGTGTCTTTACATGTGAGGAGTTACCATCAAGGAGTAACTATGTCTTTACATGTGAGGAGTTACCATCAAGGAGTAACTATGTCTTTACATGTGTGGAGTTACATTACATTTAAGTCATTTGGCAGACGCTCTTATCCAGAGCGACTTACAAATTGGATTACCATCAAGGAGTAACTGTGTCTTTACATGTGAGGAGTTACCATCAAGGAGACACTGTATCTTTACATGTGAGGAGTTACCATCAAGGAGTAACTGTGTCTTTACATGTGAGGAGTTACCATCATGGAGACACTGTGTCTTTACATGTGAGGAGTTACCATCAAGGAGTAACTGTGTCTTTACATGTGAGGAGTTACCATCAAGGAGTAACTGTGTCTTTACATGTGAGGAGTTACCATCAAGGAGTAACTGTGTCTTTACATGTGAGGAGTTACCATCAAGGAGACACTGTGTCTTTACATGTGAGGAGTTACCATCAAGGAGTAACTGTGTCTTTACATGTGAGGAGTTACCATCAAGGAGACACTGTGTCTTTACACGTGTGGAGTTACCATCAAGGAGACACTGTGTCTTTACATGTGAGGAGTTACCATCAAGAAGACACTGTGTCTTTACATTTGAGGAGTTACCATCAAGGAGACACTGTGTCTTTACATGTGTGGGAAGTTGCTAACTATCCAATGTCCCAATAGCTCTTCATTATCATTGAACTAATAAGTCAATAAAATACCATGTAATAGGGATTTAGTGTGTGTGAGTGTGTGTGTGATTATTTTGTTGCCAGGTTTACTCACCATTATCCCAGGAGCTCAGGCTGTTGCTCTCGATCTCCCTGCGTCCGATGAAGTACCAGACACAGGCCATCCAGTGGGCCAGCAGGGCGAAAGTAGACATGAGCAGGGTGAGGACCACGGCGCTGTACTCAGAGTAACGCTCCAGCTTCTGGAGCAGCCTCAGGAGACGCAGCAACCGCACTGTCTTCAGCAGGTGGACCCCAAAGTACTGCACAGAGGAAGAGGAGGGGAGGGAGGGGACATGAAAGCAGAGGTCAATGGTCATTGGTATTGACAGAGTGCGTGTGTGTGATGTGTGTGAGCATAGGTGTGTGTGTGTGTTCTTGAAAGTTGGAAAGTTTGCCAGTTGAGTGATGCCTTTGAGGTGTTGTTGTGAGAAATGTTCTTGGTTCGGGGATCGATGACACAGCAGGAGGCTGGTATTGATACATCACTGGACACCATTAAAGCCTGGGGAGACTCGGTGTGACTGACGGCTCAATACGTCTCACACAAACATGACCTATTCTCACACACAGACAGACACACCCCAGTCCCTGGCTGGCTGCACCCCCATGTCTCTATGAAGCCCTTTGGCCAAAGAACAAAGTGATCAGTCACCATTCTGCGAGTGTGTTTCTATGTACAGTACCAGTCAAATGTTTGGACACACCTACTCATTCAAGTGTTTTTCTTGATTTTTACTATTTTCTACATTGTAGAATAATAGTGAAGACATCAAAACTATGAAATAACACATATGGAATCATGTAGTAACCAACAAAGGGTTAAACAAATTAAGATATATTTGAGATTTGAGATTCAAATAGCCACCCTTTGCCTTGATGACAGCTTTGCACACTGTTTGCATTCTCTCAACCAGCTTCATGAGCTAGTCACCTGGAATGCATTTCAATTAACAGGTGTGTCTTGTTAAAAGTACATTTGTGGAATGTCTTTCATTCTTAATGAGTTTAAGCAAATCAGTTGTGTTGTGACAAGGTAGGGGGGGTATACAGAAGATAGCCCTATCGGGTAAAAGACCAAGCCCATATTATGGCAACAACAGCTCAAATGAGCAAAGAGAAATGACAGTCCATCTTTACTTTAAGACATGAAGGTCAGTCAATGTGGAAAATGGCAAGAAGTTTCTTCAAGTGATGTTGCAAAAACCATCAAGCTATATGATGCCACTGGCTCTCATGAGGACCGCCACAGGAAAGGAAGCCCCAGAGTTACCTCTGCTGCAGAGGGTAGGTTTCATTAGCACCTCAGATTGCAGCCCAAATAAACGCTTCACAGAGTTCAAGTAACATACACATCTCAACATCAACTGTTGAGAGGAGACTGCGTGAATCAGGCCTTCATGGTCGAATTGCTGCAAAGACACCAATAAGAAGAAGAGACTTGCTTGGGCCAAACATCACAAGCAATGGACATTAGACCAGCATGGCTACCACAGCATTCTGCAGCGATACGCCAACCCATCTGGTTTGGGCTTAGTGGGACTATCATTTGTTTTTCAACAGGATAATGACCCAACATACCTCCAGGCTGTGTAAGAGCTATTTGACCAGAAGGAGAGTGATGGAGTGCTGCATCAGATGACCTAGCCTCCACAATCACCCGACCTCAACCCATTTGAGATGGTTTGGGATGAGTTGGACCACAGAGTGAAGGAAAAGCCACTAACAAGTGCTCAGCATATGTGGGAACACCTTCAAGACTGTTGGAAAAGCATTCCTCATGAAGCTGGTTGAGAGAATGCCGAGAGTGTGCAAAGCTGTCATCAAGGCAAAGGGGTGGCTACTTTGAATAATCTCAAAAATATTTGAATTTATTTAACACTTTTTTGGTCACTACATGATGCCATATGTGTTATTTCATAGTGTTGATGTCTTCAATACTACAATGTAGAAAATAGTCAAACTAAAGAAAAACCCTTGAGTGAGTAGGTGTGTCCAAACTTTTGACTGGTACTGTATGTGTGTGTGTGTGTGTGTGTGTGTGTGTGTGTGTGTGTGTGTGTGTGTGTGTGTGTGTGTGTGTGTGTGTGTGTGTGTGTGTGTGTGTGTGTGTGTGTGTGTGTGTGTGTGTGTGTGTGTAAAGTATGTATGCTTGTGTATGTGTGTGTGTCTTCTCATGTGTCTGTGCATGCCTGCGTTGCGGGAACGTGCCGCACACCCACCACGCTGATATTGAAGGCGTAGAGCAGGTCAAAGGGCAGGGCGGCGATCAGGTCAACAAACAGCCAGGAGGTGGCGTAGTGTACAAAGATAGAGCGGGCTTCATAAACCACCTGACCCGTCGTACTCACATAGGTGGTGCGGAAGTTCAGTGCAATGTCTGTCACAGAAAACACATGGTGAGATAGAATAGGACAAAGGGGACATTTCAATTGGACCAGCCAACACATAGAACACCAATAAAAAACACAACAGAGGACACACAGACAGCAGTTAAGAAGGATCGCTCCGAAGTGGGATCATTCAACCATCATTCAACCCAGCAAGCAACATTTGGCATGGGACGTCATAATGACGTTGTTCCTGGTCATAAATCGGTTGTAGAGATGTCAGATTACAACCAGGTTAAGACATTTATTTTCATGTCAACATCAATATGTCTGGGAAAGGCGTAGAATTTTGGCTGGTATCTTGTCAGATAAATGAGATTACAACCATTAGAAAACCAGTGGAGGCTGAGGGGAGGACGGCTCATAATAAAGGCTGGAACGGAGTCAATGGAATGGCATCAAACAAATCAAAGACGTGGTTTCCATGTGGTTGATACCATTCCATTGACTCCGTTCCAGCCACTATTATGAGCCGTCCTCCCCTCAGCAGCCTCCACTGTTGAAAACATCATTTACAGTATTTTTTCGGGTAATTCCCAAAATTCACAGCTTTCCATAAATGCCGGCTGGAAGACTCCTCGACACGGAAAGGAATAAGCAGGAAATCTGGAATCCTTCATCCCAGACTTCTGGAAGATCTGGGAATTTGGGGAAAGTTTGCTGAATTTTGCAACCCTAAACGGGACATCAAAAAGAACGGAAACAATCAGTATACAACTTAACCATGACGTGACATTGCAACCAGTTGTGCCTGCTGGGTAACAGAGGAAGCTTTTTAGTTATTATAGTTATTAGTTATTATAACCATAATCCCTCACAGTAAACAGTGCTCATTGATCTCCTCAAACGATTGGCTGGATGTTAATTAGATGAGGAAGTGCCTTGGATGTTAATGGGATGTGGATTAATATTGGCTGTTATGATGATCGCGAAGTGAATGATGCAATTGTTTATTAAATCAATGGGTGTGTGAGCGACTGAGGGGTTGTACCCATGTCTCCAGGGCCACAAGAGTGTGTTAGCCTGCCCACAATGTTGCCCCGGTTGTAATCTGAATGTTAAAGCCTAGGCATTATCTCTGGGAGCGAACAGAAGTCTTCAGCTGAATCATCGCTCTGTTACAGGAGGGGTAACATTCTGGGGTGTGGAGGGGTAACATTCTGGGGTGTGGAGGGGTAACATTCTGGGGTGTGGAGGGGTAACATTCTGGGGTGTGGGAGGGGTAACATTCTGGGGTGTGGAGGGGTAACATTCTGGGGTGTGGAGGGGTAACATTCTGGGGTGTGGAGGGGTAACATTCTGGGGTGTGGGGGGTAACATTCTGGGGTGTGGAGGGGTAACATTCTGGGGTGTGGGGGGGTAACATTCTGGGGTGTGGAGGGGTAACATTCTGGGGTGTGGAGGGGTAACATTCTGGGGTGTGGAGGGGTAACATTCTGGGGTGTGGAAGGGTAACATTCTGGGGTGTGGAGGGGTAACATTCTGGGGTGTGGGAGGGATAACATTCTGGGGTGTGGGAGGGGTAACATTCTGGGGTGTGGGAGGGATAACATTCTGGGGTGTGGGAGGGGTAACATTCTGGGGTGTGGAGGGGTAACATTCTGGGGTGTGGGTGGGATAACATTCTGGGGTGTGGGAGGGATAACATTCTGGGGTGTGGGAGGGATAACATTCTGGGGTGTGGGGGGTAACATTCTGGGGTGTGGGAGGGGTAACATTCTGGGGTGTGGGAGGGGTAACATTCTGGGGTGTGGGAGGGTAACATTCTGGGGTGTGGAGGAGTAACATTCTGGGGTGGGGAGGGGTAACATTCTGGGGTGTGGGAGGGATAACATTCTGGGGTGTGGGAGGGATAACATTCTGGGGTGTGGGAGGGGTAACATTCTGGGGTGTGGGAGGGGTAACATTCTGGGGTGTGGGAGGGGTAACATTCTGGGGTGTGGGAGGGGTAACATTCTGGGGTGTGGGAGGGGTAACATTCTGGGGTGTGGAGGAGTAACATTCTGGGGTGGGGGAGGGGTAACATTCTGGGGTGTGGGAGGGGTAACATTCTGGGGTGTGGGAGGGGTAACATTCTGGGGTGTGGGAGGGATAACATTCTGGGGTGTGGGAGGGATAACATTCTGGGGTGTGGGAGGGGTAACATTCTGGGGTGTGGGAGGGATAACATTCTGGGGTGTGGGAGGGATAACATTCTGGGGTGTGGGGGGTATCATTCTGGGGTGTGGGAGGGGTAACATTCTGGGGTGTGGGAGGGGTAACATTCTGGGGTGTGGGAGGGGTAACATTCTGGGGTGTGGAGGAGTAACATTCTGGGGTGGGGGGGGGGTAACATTCTGGGGTGTGGGAGGGATAACATTCTGGGGTGTGGGAGGGATAACATTCTGGGGTGTGGGAGGGGTAACATTCTGGGGTGTGGGAGGGGTAACATTCTGGGGTGTGGGAGGGGTAACATTCTGGGGTGTGGGAGGGGTAACATTCTGGGGTGTGGGAGGGTAACATTCTGGGGTGTGGAGGAGTAACATTCTGGGGTGGGGGAGGGGTAACATTCTGGGGTGTGGGAGGGGTAACATTCTGGGGTGTGGGAGGGGTAACATTCTGGGGTGTGGGAGGGATAACATTCTGGGGTGTGGGAGGGATAACATTCTGGGGTGTGGGAGGGATAACATTCTGGGGTGTGGGAGGGATAACATTCTGGGGTGTGGGAGGGATAACATTCTGGGGTGTGGGAGGGATAACATTCTGGGGTGGGGGAGGGGTAACATTCTGGGGTGTGGGGGTAACATTCTGGGGTGTGGGTGGGATAACATTCTGGGGTGTGGGAGGGATAACATTCTGGGGTGTGGGAGGGATAACATTCTGGGGTGTGGGAGGGATAACATTCTGGGGTGTGGGAGGGATAACATTCTGGGGTGGGGGAGGGGTAACATTCTGACCTGTCGGAGGGGTAACATTCTGGGGTGTGGGTGGGGTAACATTCTGGGGTGTGGGAGGGGTAACATTCTGGGGTGTGGGAGGGGTAACATTCTGGGGTGTGGAGGGATAACATTCTGGGGTGTGGGAGGGGTAACATTCTGGGGTGTGGGAGGGATAACATTCTGGGGTGTGGGAGGGATAACATTCTGGGGTGTGGGAGGGATAACATTCTGGGGTGTTGGAGGGATAACATTCTGGGGTGTGGGAGGGGTAACATTCTGGGGTGTGGGAGGGATAACATTCTGGGGTGTGGGAGGGATAGCATTCTGGGGTGTGGGAGGGATAACATTCTGGGGTGTGGGAGGGATAACATTCTGGGGTGTGGGAGGGATAACATTCTGGGGTGTGGGAGGGATAACATTCTGGGGTGTGGGAGGGATAACATTCTGGGGTGTGGGAGGGATAACATTCTGGGGTGTGGGAGGGATAACATTCTGGGGTGTGGAGGGGTAACATTCTGGGGTGTGGGAGGGATAAAATTCTGGGGTGTGGGAGGGATACAATTCTGGGGTGTGGGAGGGATAACATTCTGGGGTGTGGGAGGGGTAACATTCTGACATGTGGGAGGGATAACATTCTGGGGTGTGGGAGGGATAACATTCTGGGGTGTGGGAGGGATAACATTCTGGGGTGTGGGAGGGGTAACATTCTGGGGTGTGGGAGGGATAACATTCTGGGGTGTGGGAGGGATAAAATTCTGGGGTGTGGGAGGGATAACATTCTGGGGTGTGGGAGGGGTAACATTCTGGGGTGTGGGAGGGATAACATTCTGGGGTGTGGGAGGGGTAACATTCTGGGGTGTGGAAGGGATAACATTCTGGGGTGTGGGAGGGGTAACATTCTGGGGTGTGGGAGGGATAACATTCTGGGGTGTGGAGGGGTAACATTCTGGGGTGTGGGAGGGGTAACATTCTGGGGTGTGGAGGGGTAACATTCTGGGGTGTGGAGGGATAACATTCTGGGGTGTGGGAGGGATAACATTCTGGGGTGTGGGAGGGATAACATTCTGGGGTGTGGGAGGGATAACATTCTGGGGTGTGGGAGGGATAACATTCTGGGGTGTGGGAGGGATAACATTCTGGGGTGTGGGAGGGATAACATTCTGGGGTGTGGGAGGGATAACATTCTGGGGTGTGGGAGGGGTAACATTCTGGGGTGTGGGAGGGATAACATTCTGGGGTGTGGGAGGGATAAAATTCTGGGGTGTGGGAGGGATAACATTCTGGGGTGTGGGAGGGATAACATTCTGGGGTGTGGGAGGGGTAACATTCTGGGGTGTGGGAGGGATAACATTCTGGGGTGTGGGAGGGTAACATTCTGGGGTGTGGGTGGGATAACATTCTGGGGTGTGGGAGGGGTAACATTCTGGGGTGTGGGAGGGATAACATTCTGGGGTGTGGGAGGGATAACATTCTGGGGTGTGGGAGGGATAACATTCTGGGGTGTGGGAGGGATAACATTCTGGGGTGTGGGTGGGATAACATTCTGGGGTGTGGGAGGGATAACATTCTGGGGTGTGGGTGGGATAACATTCTGGGGTGTGGGTGGGATAACATTCTGGGGTGTGGGAGGGATAACATTCTGGTGTGTGGGAGGGATAACATTCTGGGGTGTGGGAGGGATAACATTCTGGGGTGTGGGAGGGATAACATTCTGGGGTGTGGGTGGGATAACATTCTGGGGTGTGGGAGGGATAACATTCTGGGGTGTGGGAGGGATAACATTCTGGGGTGTGGGATGGGTAACATTCTGGGGTGTGGGAGGGATAACATTCTGGGGTGTGGGAGGGGTAACATTCTGGGGTGTGGGTGGGATAACATTCTGGGGTGTGGGAGGGTAACATTCTGGGGTGTGGGAGGGATAACATTCTGGGGTGTGGGAGGGATAACATTCTGGGGTGTGGGAGGGATAACATTCTGGGGTGTGGGTGGGATAACATTCTGGGGTGTGGGAGGGATAACATTCTGGGGTGTGGGAGGGGTAACATTCTGGGGTGTGGGTGGGATAACATTCTGGGGTGTGGGAGGGGTAACATTCTGGGGTGTGGGAGGGATAACATTCTGGGGTGTGGGAGGGATAACATTCTGGGGTGTGGGAGGGATAACATTCTGGGGTGTGGGAGGGATAACATTCTGGGGTGTGGGTGGGATAACATTCTGGGGTGTGGGAGGGATAACATTCTGGGGTGTGGGTGGGATAACATTCTGGGGTGTGGGTGGGATAACATTCTGGGGTGTGGGAGGGATAACATTCTGGGGTGTGGGAGGGATAACATTCTGGGGTGTGGGAGGGATAACATTCTGGGGTGTGGGAGGGATAACATTCTGGGGTGTGGGTGGGATAACATTCTGGGGTGTGGGAGGGATAACATTCTGGGGTGTGGGAGGGATAACATTCTGGGGTGTGGGAGGGGTAACATTCTGGGGTGTGGGAGGGATAACATTCTGGGGTGTGGGAGGGGTAACATTCTGGGGTGTGGGTGGGATAACATTCTGGGGTGTGGGAGGGGTAACATTCTGGGGTGTGGGAGGGATAACATTCTGGGGTGTGGGAGGGATAACATTCTGGGGTGTGGGAGGGATAACATTCTGGGGTGTGGGTGGGATAACATTCTGGGGTGTGGGAGGGATAACATTCTGGGGTGTGGGAGGGATAAAATTCTGGGGTGTGGGAGGGATAACATTCTGGGGTGGGGGAGGGATAACATTCTGGGGTGTGGGAGGGATAACATTCTGGGGTGTGGAGGGGTAACATTCTGGGGTGTGGGAGGGGTAACATTCTGGGGTGTGGGAGGGATAACATTCTGGGGTGTGGGAGGGGTAACATTCTGGGGTGTGGGAGGGATAACATTCTGGGGTGTGGGAGGGATAACATTCTGGGGTGTGGAGGGATAACATTCTGGGGTGTGGGAGGGATAACATTCTGGGGTGTGTGAGGGATAACATTCTGGGGTGTGGAGGGGTAACATTCTGGGGTGTGGGAGGGATAACATTCTGGGGTGTGGGAAGGATAACATTCTGGGGTGGGGGAGGGATAACATTCTGGGGTGTGGGTGGGGTAACATTCTGGAGTGTGGGAGGGGTAACATTCTGGGGTGGGGGAGGGATAACATTCTGGGGTGTGGGAGGGATAACATTCTGGGGTGGGGGAGGGGTAACATTCTGACCTGTCGGAGGGGTAACATTCTGGGTGTGGGAGGGATAACATTCTGGGGTGTGGAGGGGTAACATTCTGGGGTGTGGGAGGGGTAGCATTCTGGGGTGTGGGTGGGGTAACATTCTGGGGTGTGGGAGGGGTAGCATTCTGGGGTGTGGGAGGGGTAACATTCTGGGGTGTGGAGGGGTAACATTCTGGGGTGTGGAGGGGTAACATTCTGGGGTGTGGGTGGGATAAAATTCTGGGGTGTGGGAGGGGTAACATTCTGGGGGTGTGGGTGGGATAACATTCTAGGGTGGGAGGGGTAACATTCTGGGGTGTGGGTGGGATAACATTCTAGGGTGGGAGGGGTAACATTCTGGGGTGTGGGTGGGATAACATTCTAGGGTGGGAGGGGTAACATTCTGGGGTGTGGGTGGGATAACATTCTGTGCTGTGGGAGGGGTAACATTCTGGGGTGTGGAGGGGTAACATTCTGGGGTGTGGGAGGGGTAACATGCTGGGGTGGGAGGGGTAACATTCTGGGGTATGGGTGTGGGAGGGGTAACATTCTGGGGTGTGGGTGGGATAAAATTCTGGGGTGTGGGAGGGGTAGCATTCTGGGGTGTGGGAGGGGTAACATTCTGGGGTGTGGGTGGGATAACATTCTAGGGTGGGAGGGATAACATTCTGGGGTGGGAGGGGTAACATTCTGGGGTATGGGTGTGGGAGGGGTAACATTCTGGGGTGTGGGTGGGATAAAATTCTGGGGTGTGGGAGGGGTAGCATTCTGGGGTGTGGGAGGGGTAACATTCTGGGGTGGGAGGGGTAACATTCTGGGGTATGGGTGTGGGAGGGGTAACATTCTGGGGTGTGGGAGGGGTAACATTCTGGGGTGTGGGAGGGGTAACATTCTGGGGTGTGGAGGGGTAACATTCTGGGGTGTGGGAGGGTAACATTCTGGGGTGTGGGAGGGATAACATTCTGGGGTGTGGGAGGGGTAACATTCTGGGGTGTGGGAGGGATAACATTCTGGGGTGTGGGAGGGATAACATTCTGGGGTGTGGAGGGATAACATTCTGGGGTGTGGGAGGGATAACATTCTGGGGTGTGTGAGGGATAACATTCTGGGGTGTGGAGGGGTAACATTCTGGGGTGTGGGAGGGATAACATTCTGGGGTGTGGGAAGGATAACATTCTGGGGTGGGGGAGGGATAACATTCTGGGGTGTGGGTGGGGTAACATTCTGGAGTGTGGGAGGGGTAACATTCTGGGGTGGGGGAGGGATAACATTCTGGGGTGTGGGAGGGATAACATTCTGGGGTGGGGGGAGGGGTAACATTCTGACCTGTCGGAGGGGTAACATTCTGGGGTGTGGGAGGGATAACATTCTGGGGTGTGGAGGGGTAACATTCTGGGGTGTGGGAGGGTAGCATTCTGGGGTGTGGGTGGGGTAACATTCTGGGGTGTGGGAGGGGTAGCATTCTGGGGTGTGGGAGGGTAACATTCTGGGGTGTGGAGGGGTAACATTCTGGGGTGTGGAGGGGTAACATTCTGGGGTGTGGGTGGGATAAAATTCTGGGGTGTGGGAGGGGTAACATTCTGGGGTGTGGGTGGGATAACATTCTAGGGTGGGAGGGGTAACATTCTGGGGTGTGGGTGGGATAACATTCTAGGGTGGGAGGGGTAACATTCTGGGGTGTGGGTGGGATAACATTCTAGGGTGGGAGGGGTAACATTCTGGGGTGTGGGTGGGATAACATTCTGTGCTGTGGGAGGGGTAACATTCTGGGGTGTGGAGGGGTAACATTCTGGGGTGTGGGAGGGGTAACATGCTGGGGTGGGAGGGGTAACATTCTGGGGTATGGGTGTGGGAGGGGTAACATTCTGGGGTGTGGGTGGGATAAAATTCTGGGGTGTGGGAGGGGTAGCATTCTGGGGTGTGGGAGGGGTAACATTCTGGGGTGTGGGTGGGATAACATTCTAGGGTGGGAGGGATAACATTCTGGGGTGGGAGGGGTAACATTCTGGGGTATGGGTGTGGGAGGGGTAACATTCTGGGGTGTGGGTGGGATAAAATTCTGGGGTGTGGGAGGGGTAGCATTCTGGGGTGTGGGAGGGGTAACATTCTGGGGTGGGAGGGGTAACATTCTGGGGTATGGGTGTGGGAGGGTAACATTCTGGGGTGTGGGTGGGATAAAATTCTGGGGTGTGGGAGGGGTAGCATTCTGGGGTGTGGGAGGGGTAACATTCTGGGGTGTGGGTGGGATAACATTCTAGGGTGGGAGGGGTAACATTCTGGGGTGTGGGTGGGATAACATTCTAGGGTGGGAGGGTAACATACTGGGGTAGGGTGAGGGTGGGGTAACATACTGGGGGGATGAGGGTGGGGTAACATACTGGGGGGTAACATACTGGGGGGGTGCGTAACATACTGGGGTAGGGTGAGGGTAGGTTAACATACTGGGAGGGGGTGGGGTAACATACTGGGGTAGGGTGAGTGTGGGGTAACAAACTGGGGTAGGGTGAGGGTGGGTAACATACATTTACATTTACATTTAAGTCATTTGGCAGACGCTCTTATCCAGAGCACATACTGGGGTAGGGTGAGGGTGGGGTAACATTCTGGGGTGGGGGTGAGGGGCGGGGTAACGTTCTGGGGTAGGGTGAGGGTGGGGTAACATTCTGGGGTAGGGTGAGGGTGGGGTAACATTCTGGGGTACGGTGAGGGTGGAGTAACATACTGGGGTAGGGTGAGGGTGGGGTAACATACTGGGGTAGGGTGAGGGTGGGGTATCATTCTGGGGTAGGGTGAGGGTGGAGTAACATTCTGGGGGGTGAGGGTGGGGTAACATACTGGGGTAGGGTGAGGGTGGGGAAATATTCTGTGGGGGGTGGGGGAGGGTGAGGGGGGGTAACATACTGGGGTAGGGTGAGGGTGGAGTAACATTCTGGGGTAGGGTGAGGGTGGAGTAACATTCTGGGGGGTGAGGGTGGGGTAACATACTGGGGTAGGGTGAGGGTGGGGTAACATACTGGGGTAGGGGTGAGGGTGGGGTATCATTCTGGGGTAGGGTGAGGGTGAGGTAACATACTGGGGGGTGAGGGTAGGGTAACATACTGGGGGGGTAAAATACTGGGGTAGGGTGAGGGTGGGGTAACGTTCTGGGTGGTGACATACTGGGGTAGGGTGAGGGTGGGGTAACATACTGGGGTAGGTTGAGGGTGGGGTAACATACTGGGGTAGGGTGAGGGTGAGGTAACATACTGGGGGTAACATACTGGGGTAGGATGAGGGTGGGGTAACATACTGGGGTAGGGTGAGGGTGGGGTAACATACTGGGGGGATGAGGGTGGGGTAACATACTGGGGGGTAACATACTGGGGGGTGCGTAACATACTGGGGTAGGGTGAGTGTAGGTTAACATACTGGGAGGGGGTGGGGTAACATACTGGGGTAGGGTGAGTGTGGGGTAACAAACTGGGGTAGGGTGAGGGTGGGGTAACATACTGGGGTAGGGTGAGGGTGGGGTAACATTCTGGGGTGGGGGTGAGGGCGGGGTAACGTTCTAGGGTAGGGTGAGGGTGGGGTAACATTCTGGGGTAGGGTGAGGGCGGGGTAACGTTCTGGGGTGGGGAGGGGTAACATTCTGACCTGTCGGAGGGGTAACATTCTGGGGTGTGGGAGGGATAACATTCTGGGGTGTGGAGGGGTAACATTCTGGGGTGTGGGAGGGGTAGCATTCTGGGGTGTGGGTGGGGTAACATTCTGGGGTGTGGGAGGGGTAGCATTCTGGGGTGTGGGAGGGGTAACATTCTGGGGTGTGGAGGGGTAACATTCTGGGGTGTGGAGGGGTAACATTCTGGGGTGTGGGTGGGATAAAATTCTGGGGTGTGGGAGGGGTAACATTCTGGGGTGTGGGTGGGATAACATTCTAGGGTGGGAGGGGTAACATTCTGGGGTGTGGGTGGGATAACATTCTAGGGTGGGAGGGGTAACATTCTGGGGTGTGGGTGGGATAACATTCTAGGGTGGGAGGGGTAACATTCTGGGGTGTGGGTGGGATAACATTCTGTGCTGTGGGAGGGGTAACATTCTGGGGTGTGGAGGGGTAACATTCTGGGGTGTGGGAGGGGTAACATGCTGGGGTGGGAGGGGTAACATTCTGGGGTATGGGTGTGGGAGGGGTAACATTCTGGGGTGTGGGTGGGATAAAATTCTGGGGTGTGGGAGGGGTAGCATTCTGGGGTGTGGGAGGGTAACATTCTGGGGTGTGGGTGGGATAACATTCTAGGGTGGGAGGGATAACATTCTGGGGTGGGAGGGGTAACATTCTGGGGTATGGGGTGGGAGGGGTAACATTCTGGGGTGTGGGTGGGATAAAATTCTGGGGTGTGGGAGGGGTAGCATTCTGGGGTGTGGGAGGGGTAACATTCTGGGGTGGGAGGGGTAACATTCTGGGGTATGGGTGTGGGAGGGGTAACATTCTGGGGTGTGGGAGGGTAACATTCTGGGGTGTGGGAGGGGTAACATTCTGGGGTGTGGAGGGGTAACATTCTGGGGTGTGGGAGGGGTAACATTCTGGGGTGTGGGAGGGATAACATTCTGGGGTGTGGGAGGGGTAACATTCTGGGGTGTGGGAGGGATAACATTCTGGGGTGTGGGAGGGATAACATTCTGGGGTGTGGAGGGATAACATTCTGGGGTGTGGGAGGGATAACATTCTGGGGTGTGTGAGGGATAACATTCTGGGGTGTGGAGGGGTAACATTCTGGGGTGTGGGAGGGATAACATTCTGGGGTGTGGGAAGGATAACATTCTGGGGTGGGGGAGGGATAACATTCTGGGGTGTGGGTGGGGTAACATTCTGGAGTGTGGGAGGGGTAACATTCTGGGGTGGGGGAGGGATAACATTCTGGGGTGTGGGAGGGATAACATTCTGGGGTGGGGGAGGGGTAACATTCTGACCTGTCGGAGGGGTAACATTCTGGGGTGTGGGAGGGATAACATTCTGGGGTGTGGAGGGGTAACATTCTGGGGTGTGGGAGGGGTAGCATTCTGGGGTGTGGGTGGGGTAACATTCTGGGGTGTGGGAGGGGTAGCATTCTGGGGTGTGGGAGGGGTAACATTCTGGGGTGTGGAGGGGTAACATTCTGGGGTGTGGAGGGGTAACATTCTGGGGTGTGGGTGGGATAAAATTCTGGGGTGTGGGAGGGGTAACATTCTGGGGTGTGGGTGGGATAACATTCTAGGGTGGGAGGGGTAACATTCTGGGGTGTGGGTGGGATAACATTCTAGGGTGGGAGGGGTAACATTCTGGGGTGTGGGTGGGATAACATTCTAGGGTGGGAGGGGTAACATTCTGGGGTGTGGGTGGGATAACATTCTGTGCTGTGGGAGGGGTAACATTCTGGGGTGTGGAGGGGTAACATTCTGGGGTGTGGGAGGGGTAACATGCTGGGGTGGGAGGGGTAACATTCTGGGGTATGGGTGTGGGAGGGGTAACATTCTGGGGTGTGGGTGGGATAAAATTCTGGGGTGTGGGAGGGGTAGCATTCTGGGGTGTGGGAGGGGTAACATTCTGGGGTGTGGGTGGGATAACATTCTAGGGTGGGAGGGATAACATTCTGGGGTGGGAGGGGTAACATTCTGGGGTATGGGTGTGGGAGGGGTAACATTCTGGGGTGTGGGTGGGATAAAATTCTGGGGTGTGGGAGGGGTAGCATTCTGGGGTGTGGGAGGGGTAACATTCTGGGGTGGGAGGGGTAACATTCTGGGGTATGGGTGTGGGAGGGGTAACATTCTGGGGTGTGGGTGGGATAAAATTCTGGGGTGTGGGAGGGGTAGCATTCTGGGGTGTGGGAGGGGTAACATTCTGGGGTGTGGGTGGGATAACATTCTAGGGTGGGAGGGGTAACATTCTGGGGTGTGGGTGGGATAACATTCTAGGGTGGGAGGGGTAACATACTGGGGTAGGGTGAGGGTGGGGTAACATACTGGGGGATGAGGGTGGGGTAACATACTGGGGGGTAACATACTGGGGGGTGCGTAACATACTGGGGTAGGGTGAGGGTAGGTTAACATACTGGGAGGGGGTGGGGTAACATACTGGGGTAGGGTGAGTGTGGGGTAACAAACTGGGGTAGGGTGAGGGTGGGGTAACATACATTTACATTTACATTTAAGTCATTTGGCAGACGCTCTTATCCAGAGCACATACTGGGGTAGGGTGAGGGTGGGGTAACATTCTGGGGTGGGGGTGAGGGCGGGGTAACGTTCTGGGGTAGGGTGAGGGTGGGGTAACATTCTGGGGTAGGGTGAGGGTGGGGTAACATTCTGGGGTACGGTGAGGGTGGAGTAACATACTGGGGTAGGGTGAGGGTGGGGTAACATACTGGGGTAGGGTGAGGGTGGGGTATCATTCTGGGGTAGGGTGAGGGTGGAGTAACATTCTGGGGGTGAGGGTGGGGTAACATACTGGGGTAGGGTGAGGGTGGGGAAATATTCTGTGGGGGGTGGGGGGAGGGTGAGGGGGGGGTAACATACTGGGGTAGGGTGAGGGTGGAGTAACATTCTGGGGTAGGGTGAGGGTGGAGTAACATTCTGGGGGGTGAGGGTGGGGTAACATACTGGGGTAGGGTGAGGGTGGGGTAACATACTGGGGTAGGGTGAGGGTGGGGTATCATTCTGGGGTAGGGTGAGGGTGAGGTAACATACTGGGGGGTGAGGGTAGGGTAACATACTGGGGGGGGGGTAAAATACTGGGGTAGGGTGAGGGTGGGGTAACGTTCTGGGTGGTGACATACTGGGGTAGGGTGAGGGTGGGGTAACATACTGGGGTAGGTTGAGGGTGGGGTAACATACTGGGGTAGGGTGAGGGTGAGGTAACATACTGGGGGGGTAACATACTGGGGTAGGATGAGGGTGGGGTAACATACTGGGGTAGGGTGAGGGTGGGGTAACATACTGGGGGGATGAGGGTGGGGTAACATACTGGGGGGTAACATACTGGGGGTGCGTAACATACTGGGGTAGGGTGAGTGTAGGTTAACATACTGGGAGGGGGGTTGGGTAACATACTGGGGTAGGGTGAGTGTGGGGTAACAAACTGGGGTAGGGTGAGGGTGGGGTAACATACTGGGGTAGGGTGAGGGTGGGGTAACATTCTGGGGTGGGGGTGAGGGCGGGGTAACGTTCTAGGGTAGGGTGAGGGTGGGGTAACATTCTGGGGTAGGGTGAGGGGCGGGGTAACGTTCTGGGGTAGGGTGAGGGTGGGTTTTTTCACTCTTACCAATGATGAACAGAATCTCCACCAAGATGTCGCTGTAACTGGGGGGTTGCGAGCCCGGAGCCGCCCCCTCGTCCCGCCCCTCCACCACGGTGAAGCAAACGTTATAGGGCACGGTGATGGCCACATAGAAAGTGGCCAGGAGGATCAGCCAATCCCAGCCCGCCTTGAAGGTCCCATAGTGTAGCAGGATGAAGCGAGACTTTGGGGTGGCAGCCACCTTGTACTCAGGGATGGGGTTGGTGGTCGCCCCAAACATACTCTGGAGAAGAAAATGACACATCATAACAACACGAAGGCAAACACCAAGACATTATAATAGAGGTAAATAAAAATGATACACTGAATGAATAAAGACCATGTGGGATCTTGAGACAGATACAGAAAGAACCGGTATAGGATGGAAGGATCTAGAGAAGACGGCCCAGAACAGAAAAAAACCGGTATAGGACGGAAGGATCTGGAGAAGACGGCCAAGAACAGAAAGAACCGGTATAGGACGGAAGGATCTGGAGAAGACGGCCAAGAACAGAGTGAGATGGACAGAAGCCCTGATGACCTCTGCTCCCAACGGAGGGATGGGCCTATGTAATTAAGTAAGTCCATGACTGAAGGGTTTATCCTTACGAACAAGACCGATCCCAGAGCCAGTCACCCAACGGCCAGATAATGATCATAGGAGTTAGATATACAGCACAAACAGATCTTGAACCACGGCTACTAACAAAAGGGTTATTATGATCCCATTCAACCTCTCTCTCGTATCGTCTGAGATCCCCAAAGACTGGAGAGCTGCCGCGGTCATCCCCCTCTTCAAAACGGGGTGACACTCTAGACCCAAGCTGCTACAGACCTATATCTATCCCAGAATGTTACTGGAAAGCTGCCGCGGGTCATCCCCCTCTTCAAAGGGGGTGACACTCTAGACCCAAACTGCTACAGACCTATATCTATCCTACCCTATATCTATCTTTCAAAGGTCTTCAAAAGCCAAGTTAACAAACAGATTACCGACCATTTAGAATCCCACCGTACCTTCTCCGCTACGCAATCTGGTTTCAGAGCTGGTCATGGGTGCACCTCAGCCACGCTCAAGGTCCTGAACGACATCATAACCGCCATTGATAAGAGACCTTACTGTGAAGCCATATACTTCGACCTGGCCAAAGCTTTCGACTCTGTCAATACCCACATTCTTACTGGCAGACTCGACAGCCTTGGTTTCTCAAATGATTGCCTCGCCTGGTTTACCAACTACTTCTCTGATAGAGTTCAGTGTGTCCAATCGGAGGGCCTGATGTCCAGACCTCTGGCAGTCTCTATGGGGGTGCCACAGGGTTCAATTCTCGGGCCGACTCTCTTCTCTGTATACATCAATGATGTCGCTCTTGCTGCTGGTGATTCTCTGATCCACCTCTACGCAGACGACACCATTCTGTATACTTCTGGCACCTCTTTGGACACTGTGTTAACTTCTTGGAACTCTAGGGGCGCAATTTCCTTTTTGGATGAAAAACGTTCCCGTTTTAAACAAGATATTTTGTCACAAAAAGATGCTCGACTATGCATATAATTGCTACTGTTCGAAAGAAAACACTCTGACGTGTCCAGAAATACAAAGATCTTCTCTGTGCGTGCCCTTTAACGTGAGCTTCAGGCAAAACCAAGATGAGATGGCATCCAGGAAATGACAAGGATTTTTGAGGCTCTGTTTGTCATGATCTCCTTATATGGCTGTGAACGCAAGAGGAATGAATCAACCCTCTCTGTCGTTTCCCCAAGGTGTCTGCAGCATTGTGACGTATTTGTAGGCAGATCATTGGAAGATTGACCATAACAGACCACATTTACCACGTGTCCGCCCGGTGTCCTGCGCCGAAATTGGTGCGCAAAAGTCACCTGGCAGTATTTTTCCAAGGAATACAGAGAGGAATGCAAGCTTCCACGAACTGCATGTCAATGAAGAGATATGTGAAAAAACACCTTGAGGACTGATTCCAAACAACGTTTGCCATGTTTCGGTCGATATTATGTAGTTAATCCGGAAAAAGTTTTACGTTGTAGGTGACTGCATTTTCGGTTCGTTTCAGTAGCCAGGCGCAATGTAGAAAACGGAACGATTTCTCCTACACACAGACGCTTTCAGGAAACACTGCGCATTTGGTATGTGACTGAGAGCCTCCTCATTGAAAACATCAGAAGCTCTTCAAAGGTAAATGATTTTATTTATTTGGTTATCTGGCTTTTGTGAAAATGTTGCGTGCTACATGCTACACAAAATGCTATGCTAGCTTTGCATACTCTTACACAAATTAGTCCATTTCTATGGTTCAAAAGCATATTTTGAAAATCTGAGATGACAGTGTTGTTAAGAAAAGGCTAAGCTTGAGAGCAAACAAATTATTTTAATTTTATTTGCGATTTTCAGAAATCGTTAACGTTGCGTTATGCTAATGAGCCTGAGGCTTTAGTCACGATCCCGGATCCGGGATGGGGAGTTTCAAGAGTTAACTAACCTCCAGAGAAGCTTCAATGCCATACAACTCTCCTTCCGTGGCCTCCAACTGCTCTTAAATGCAAGTAAAACTAAATGCATGCTATTCAATCGATCACTGCCCGCACCTGCCCGCCCGTCCAGCATTACTACTCTGGACGGCTCTGACTTAGAATACGTGGACAACTACAAACACATAGGTGTCTGGTTAGACTGTTAACTCTCCTTCCAAACTCACATTAAGCATCTCCAATCCAAAATTAAATCTAGAATCGGCTTCCTATATCGCAACAAAGCATCCTTCACTCATGCTGCCAAACATACCCTCGTAAAACTGACCATCCTACCGAACCTCGACTTTGGCGATGTCATCTATAAAATAGCCTCCAACACTCGACTCAACAAATTGGATGCAGTCTATCACAGTGCCATCCGTTTTGTCACCAAAGCCCCATATACTACCCATCACTGCGACCTGTACACTCTCGTTGGTTGGCCCTCGCTTCATACTCGTTGCCAAACCCACTGGCTACAGGTTATCTACAAATCTCTGCTAGCAGCACCTACTCATAGCACGCGCTCCAGCAGGTATATCTCACTGGTCACCCCCAAAGCCAATTCCCCCTTTGGTCGCCTTTCCTTCCAGTTCTCTGCTGCCAATGACTGGAACGAACTGCAAAAATCACTAAAGCTGGAGACTCATATCTCCCTCACTAGCTTTAAGCACCAGCTGTCAGAACAGCTCACAGATCACTGCACCTGTGCATAGCCCATCTGTAAACAGCCCATCTATCTACCTCAACTAACCCACCTGGTTAAATAAAGGTGAAATTAAAAATGTTTAAAAAAAATTCTAGCTCCAAGACGATGGCAGTTTGGAAAAAAACGAAAAAGTAAATTGTGCTGATTTACTGGCACATTGAACCATATGGGGCACCGTATGTTTAAAAACTATGTGGGTAGTGCTAAAAACAATGACGTCATTGTCTGAATTCCTACATCTTTATGCACCTTCGCCATTGAAATGTTGAGGAAGTGATTACCCATAGGAGTGGTGGTTTGATGTTTATAGGTGCTTATATGGGCTGTATTGGACACTATAAGAGTGTTGATAGGGTGAGATATGGGCTGTATTGGACAATATAAGAGTGTTGATAGGATGAGATATGGGCTGTATTGGACAATATAAGAGTGTTGATAGGATGAGATATGGGCTGTATTGGACAATATAAGAGGATGAGATATGGGCTGTATTGGACAATATAAGAGTGTTGATAGGATGAGATATGGGCTGTATTGGACAATATAAGAGTGTTGATAGGATGAGATATGGGCTGTATTGGACAATATAAGAGTGTTGATAGGATGAGATATGGGCTGTATTGGAGAATATAAGAGTGATGATAGGATGACGTGAGATGTATAGGACAAACATGTTGCTAACTGGGTGATACGGGGATGTGTCGTGCGACGCAGAGCTCTAACAGACCCCCCATAATGCATCGCTCTTTACAGTTCTATATAATTCCAGTAGCTAACTGCAAATGTCCATCCATGTGTTACAGTGTACTCACGTTGTTGATCTTGAGTTTGCTCTTGTCCTGTTTCTGCAAGTGGCCAGACAACTGGTAGAGTACGGCCCGACTACGCCGGCGGTTGTGGTCAAAGCCTGGGGGGCGGGTGATCTGGTGCACCTCCAGACCCGTCTCCTCGTCTGGGGACCGGCAGGCCGAGGGGGTGGGGGTGGAGGGAGAGACAAGGCCGAGGGGTGGGGGTGGAGGGAGACAAGATCCTTTTGATGTACTGTAATTAGCTTATTCATTGTTCATCAGGTAACTGTCAATCCCTCTCCCTCCAACCCCTCTCTCCCATTTTCCCTTCATCTGAACCTCCCTCCCTCCCTCACCAGTGTCTGAGTCTTGTCCATGGTCCCCCTGGTCCTGCTGGTCCTTCCTGGTCTCTGTGATGTCCTTGTGGGAGACCAGAAACAGCACCACCTCTCCCTTCTCATTCTTGATGGGCACTATGTCCAGCAGACACCAGAACTGCTCTCCTGAGATACAGACAGACACACAGACAACCATAGGTCAGAGAGGAGTAAAACATATAGGCTCTGTCTCAATGGCCTTGCTCATCTGTCCTCTCCTTCATCTGCAATTATCTCAAACAACTGAGCAAGTAGACTAATGACTATGATGAAGGGGAAGAGATGCGTTTGAGAAAAAGCCATAGAAACCCCTTGAGGGACCTGTGGAGAAAGTCTAACCAGACCACTGACTAATCTCTGACAACTAGAACCCAGATGGTTCCCTTCCTTACCCCCCTTCTTGTACAGGATGCACTCAGTCTTAAATTCCTGCCGCTCGTCCAGAGCCTTTTGGATCTGAGTGGTTAGGCTCTCGCTGGTGTCCGAGCCGTACAGGAAGTGACACCTGCAGCTCTTTTGCATCAGCTCACCGCGGGCGAAGCCGGTCAGCTCGCAGAAGCCGTCCGAGCAGTAGACGATGGGGTAGAGCGACTGCACCTGGGCGTTACCCAGGACAAAGTTACTGTCTGAGAGAGAGAGAGAGAGTGAGAGAGAGAGAGAGAGAGAGAGAGAGAGAGAGAGAGAGAGAGAGAGAGAGAGAGAGAGAGAGAGAGAGAGAGAGAGAGAGAGAGAGAGAGAGAGAGAGAGAGAGAGAGAGAGAGAGAGAGAGAAAGAGAGACAGACGGGACGAGTTTCAAATGCTATTTGGGATAAAGAACATCAAAGAGAGCTCCTTTGAACTTTGTATAGAAGTTGAATCATATTTCTCTCTGGATTACTTGCAAGACCTTGTGAGTCTTTGTGATGGTAAGGGCGATGAGGCTGTGTTTTTGCTCCAAGCCGGGTCTCTGGCTGAGTATGGGAATGAAAGAGCAAACCTAACAAATCACATAGCTTGGCTTAAATTAAGGGCATCAGGGGCCAAAGGCAACAAACAGAACTGTGTTAATTCATGCATGAATGAAGTCAAGACATCAATTACATATACATGCAGTTCCTGTTTGAGTCAAGGGTGGTAGGGGGATTTGAGTGGCGCTGCCTGGCGCTTGACGGAGATACGCCCTCTTGAATATTTCTATGGGTAATTTAGTTGTTTGATTAGTAGGCTTTAGGGGCTCTACAGGAGAACAATTCACTCTGCAGGAGGTTGAGTCCTTTACAGAAATAGGATATGTAGGACTGGGGCACTCACTGTGAAGAATGTGTATAATATAGAGAGGGAGGGAGGGAGGGAGGGAGGGAGGGAGGGAGGGAGGGAGGGGGAGGGAGGGAGGGAGGGAGGGAGGGAGGGAGGGGAGGGAGGGGAGGGAGGGAGGGAGGGGGAGGGAGGGAGGGAGGGAGGGAAAGAAATGGCCAAAAATGTAATGCTTTTAATCTCTGATGGGGATAAAAACAATGACTACCCCACCTCAGCTACAATGAAAAGAGGTGATCCGAGTAATATCTAAAGTTGCTGCACAGCTGTGGTTCCCATCTGATCTCATCCATACTCAATGACTACCCCACCTTAGTAACCATGACAACAGGTGATCCTAGTAATGTCCATACTCAATGAGATGGACAGGACGCTAGAAGATAATCTGCTATAATCCATTCCTATCTCTGCACATGAATGGATTATCACAGATTATTTCTGTGGTATCCATCTCATTTGCCTTGGATTTAAACACCAAGACCTAGAGATCTGTCAATCCAGGAGCCACCAACAGTAAGGTATCACGGGAAGAGAGAAGAAGAAGATACTGTGCTGTGTTTATAGACAGACATTCAGAAGCACTGGTACACTGAGGCACGTGGCTCCTGATTTGAAGTCAATGGAAGAGATTATTATGCTTGATATTACAATGCTGCCTCATCCAGCAGTTGGAAGCATGAGAGCGAGAGAGCGAGATGACATAAAGAATATATAGAGGTCTTGGATGGCAGGGAGCTCAGCCCCAGTGATGTACTGGGCTGTCCACACCAACCTCTGTAGTGCTTTGCGGTGCATTTGCCATACCAAGCGGTGATGCAGCCAATCAAGATGCTCTCGGTGGTGCAGCTGTATAACTTTTTGAGGATCCGAGGGCCCATGCCAAATGTTTTCATCCTCCTGAGGGGGAAGAGGGGCTGTGCCCTCTTCACGGCTGTGTGGGTGTGAGTGGACCATGTTACGTCCTTGGTGATGTAGACGCCAAGGAACTTGAAGCTCTCGACCCGCTCCAGCTTTTGTCAATGTGGATGGGGGCGTGCTCTCCCCTCTTTCTCTTGTAGTCTACGATCAGCTCCTTGGTCTCACAGATGTTGAGGGACAGATTGTTGTCCGAGCACCACACTGACAGGTCTCTGAGTCTGTCTTACTCTCTCTCCCTCTCTTATTCTGTTTTAGCTCTCTGAGACAAACACAAACACAGCCTCCCGGCTGCACACGTGAGGAACAGCAAGTACAACGTCAACCCTTCTCCAGCATGTGCAGTGTTGTGAAAAGCTGTCTCAGAGCTGCCATTACACTGGGCTTTGAAACCGTCCTGAGACTGTCTCACTGCTGCCATTACACTGGGCTTTGAAACTGTAATGAGACTGGCTCAGTGCTGCCATTACACTGGGCTTTGAAACCGTCCTGAGACTGTCTCACTGCTGCCATTACACTGGGCTTTGAAACCGTCCTGAGACTGTCTCACTGCTGCCATTACACTGGGCTTTGAAACCGTCCTGAGACTGTCTCACTGCTGCCATTACACTGGGCTTTGAAACCGTCCTGAGACTGTCTCAGTGTTGCCATTACACTGGGCTTTGAAACCGTCCTGAGACTGTCTCAGAGCTGCCATTACACTGGGCTTTGAAACCGTCCTGAGACTGTCTCACTGCTGCCATTACACTGGGCTTTGAAACCGTCCTGAGACTGTCTCACTGCTGCCATTACACTGGGCTTTGAAACCGTCCTGAGACTGTCTCACTGCTGCCATTACACTGGGCTTTGAAACCGTCCTGAGACTGTCTCAGTGTTGCCATTACACTGGGCTTTGAAACCGTCCTGAGACTGTCTCAGAGCTGCCATTACACTGGGCTTTGAAACCGTCCTGAGACTGTCTCAGTGCTGCCATTACACTGGGCTTTGAAACCGTCCTGAGACTGTCTCAGTGCTGCCATTACACTGGGCTTTGAAACCGTCCTGAGACTGTCTCAGTGCTGCCATTACACTGGGCTTTGAAACCGTCCTGAGTCTGTCTCAGTGCTGCCATTACACTGGGCTTTGAAACCGTCCTGAGACTGTCTCAGTGCTGCCATTACACTGGGCTTTGAAACCGTCCTGAGACTGTCTCAGTGCTGCCATTACACTGGGCTTTGAAACCGTCCTGAGACTGTCTCAGTGCTGCCATTACACTGGGCTTTGAAACCGTCCTGAGACTGTCTCAGTGCTGACATTACACTGGGCTTTGAAACCGTCCTGAGACTGTCATATTATGTCAACACCTACCTACCTACACCACCCCTCACCTGTCACACACTAATCACCCATAGACCAAAGGCCACACTTTGACACAAAGGAATTATGGGAAGTCAATCTCTCAATTTCAGTGTTAGGCTGCCATGCCGTCATATAAGAGACTGCAAGGGAGGGGTTCACACACACACACACACACACACACACACACACACACACACACACACACACACACACACACACACACACACACACACACACACACACACACACACACACACACACACACACACACACACACACACACCCCCCCCACACACACACACACACACACACACACACCCTGTAATATTATGGAGTTTGAAAGCCATGGGGAAATCCAGTACACAAGACTTTGCTAATTCATTTACTGCAGTGGGCTGAACCAGGGTCACAAACAGTGTTTCATGGTCGTCTACTTTGTAACAACAGTATCCACCTCACACACATGGTTATGGGCTTTAAAAAAGAAGACACCTGTACCATGTCACATATAGAGTTGAAATGTATTACATTTTGAGTTTGTATCCCAATATTACACTTTTTATACATCACACAACACTGAAATATAACAAACCGTTTAACACAAAAACACCGTATTTTAGGCGTTAAAAAAAAAATGATATTTATTGATTAATTATAAAAATGATGAATAATATGAATAATATTCCACCCATGAGGCCACTAGAGGGCGATGTGGTCATCTGACTGCAAGACAGGGCTACCTGGGAGACTGCATCTGTCTCAATGTATGTTGGACTTCATTTAGCCTATATGCACATCCCAGGTAATCTATCTTCAATTCACCCCTAGTTCAGCTAGTCATCTATCTGATTCGTTTTGGTAAGACACATTTATATGAGGATAAAGAGGATCTTGCCTCCTGGGATGTAATACATGGCCCTGTCAAACTACAGTCATGTTAAAGGAACATCGAAAACCGGCTAACTATGTTACTCATATAACTATGAAAACTCATGTAACTCATGTAACTATGAGAGCCCTGTCCTAGATAAACATCAACGCATCAGAACACCTCAGGTCCTCGAGACACGTTCTTATAATATAATGCTACATAAGGGTTGCATATTCTTATTTAAACATTTTTTTTACAATAAAATGTGTTTGAAAACATTTCCTAAACTTGACGCGCATAGCGTTTTGTGGGTATGCGCGACACCTGGCAGAAAGGCGCCAGTGGAGTGGTCACTTACGGGTCCCATCAAAACGGTTTGCAATTGTGTCTAGGAAGGTGTTCTGTGGCGCCAGACGACCCCTCGTCACTGGCGTTCTAGACCGTTGAGACCCTCTCCGGTCTCGGCGATTCGAGGCATCGGTCTCCGCTGCGACGAAACCGGGCAAAAATCTGGAAGCCCCGGGCGCGCCTCCGAGTCCCTGTAGGAGCGCGCCGATCCGAGATCCTCGGGGCTCCACTTTTAGACCGCGGGGTTGACCACACAAATGGTCATAAACTAAGAGAAGAAGGAAAGTAATATCCGATTGTTGTGGGTGGTTGCCAGATGACGAATGGTCGGCAGTGTTTGACTACATTTGTGAACTGGAACACACGAGGAATGTTAACGGCTGCAACGTGCGCATCGCTGCATAAGTGCTGCTGCGCTCTGCTCCTCAATGTTACATACCTAGCCTAGGTAGGCTTCTCTCTCTCTCTCTCTCTCTCTCTCTCTCTCTCTCTGTCTCTCTCTCTCTGTGTGTCTCTCTCTCTCTCTCACTCTATCTCTCTCCCTCTCTCTCTCTCTCTCTCTCTGTATCTCTCTCATCTTATATCATGTACTCTCTCTCTCTCTCTCTTCAGACACACAGGCAGGCATGAGGATAAGACCAATGCGTAATGCAGTTCTCCATCAAAACATATGTGACTCGATGGCGCTTTATCAAGCACTGGCTCTATTTCAGTGGTGGGCCGTCAGGGCCAGCAAGGCCTTCTCTGCTGGCCTAAACATCATCAGAATATAATTTTTTTTAAATATATTTTCCCACAAATATGTATTAAATTATTCCCCAGAGTAAGAGTTACACTCTTCATTTCATAGCGTTCCTCTTGGTTGCACTGCTTCCAGCCCCAGGTTGAGATTTGGAGGGCTGGTCTTTATGTTAGATATTTTATCCAATCATATTCAGCCATCATGTGTTGCCAGGGTTCTAAAATCTGCCCTCAGGCCTTCAGAATCAACAGTGCGGGCGCTTGTAGCTTAAAGTGAATGGAAATTCAAATTTAGTGTCAACCAATCAGCTTTAGAGTTGGCTATTATACGCCTGCTGGCTGGCTCCAGTGTTACACAGGAGCCAGCTAGCAGGTGTGGTGCCTGCATGTCTTTTGATTGGATTACCAATATTGAGAGGCAGGTCATATATGGGCAGGTCTCAGAACTAGGAAACTGAAATTGATCAACAAATTAATTTGCGTACTACTAAACTGTTTTTTCAACCCACAATGGCGGAAGGAGAAGATATCGATTTGGTCGAGGATATAATTATAACGCCATTCTTTTCAAGAAAAGTTTGTAAGTTGCTCTGGATAAACGTCTTAAATGACTTAAATGTAAATGTAAATGTAAAAGTTAGACATTGTCAAGAGAGGTAGACGCCGACGCTACAAAGCCGACGCTACAAAGACAGGCTCCGAGAAGCACTGCAAACTGTACTGCTGGGAATGCCTATTATTTGCAAGTGATCGATTTGGTGTTTGGAGACACACTGGCTTTGCAAACCTGACTTGTCTAACCAAGGCAGCAACGAGACACCAAAGTACGGCTGGGCACTTACAAACAATGGTGCTTTTGAAAACTTTTGGGGACACTCGAGTGGATCTACAGCTCAACGAACAAGCGAGCAGGGCAACGAAGCTCCACAATGAAAAGGTATTGTACTCTTCCCCTGCAATTCTCTGAATAAAAATGTCAATTTCAAGGTAATGCAACGCCTGGTTATACTGCATTTCTGTCTAAATGTATAGTGTCTAGAGCCATGGCATCATAATGATGGTAATAAGAGGTGGATTAATTCGGGTGGGACTGTGTAGGACTTCACTGAAGGCCCAGGCCCCTGAATCACGGCAGTCTTAAAGACTGTGTCTGTCTGACTGTGTCTGCTACTGGAGAAGGGAAAGCCTGCCATCTAGTGGTGAAGATAAACTATACATGGATGATTCAACGAACTGTATAAGAAAACTATAAATGAATGATTCAACTAGCGGCAGAATAAAGCTGTAAATGGGCAGCATAGTCAAATAACAGTCAACTCATTGTAATAACTCAACTCATTGTAATAACTCAACTCATTGTAATAACTCAACTCATTGTAATAACTCAACTCATTGTAATAACAGTCAACTCATTGTAATAACTCAACTCATTGTACCTCAATTCCTCACATTCCAGCTCCCCGCCTCCTGCTCGAGTGTATCCGAGGAGGGCCTCCCCCCGTTCAGACTTTCTCCGATACGTCTTGAGAAGGGTGCGAGGAGAGAGGACACAAAAAAAGTGAGGGAAGTTTCATTGAGAAAGTGACTCAGTGATTCACAGTTTGATGAAACGAGCGGTAGAAAACCTGATAGACAACGAATTGAACAAACACTAGTTAGTCTTTCTTCATTAAAAAAAAGTGAACTGCACTAACAGATATGATTCAACTAAACAAGTGTTTAAAGTTGATTAGTTGAATATGACTAATTATTACTGGGTTGGAACAAGAGTAGCAGCTGACTACAGGACCGCCT
>NW_027005551.1:15000-52500 GCF_036934945.1 Oncorhynchus masou masou | reverse complement strand
GAGACAGAGAGAGAGACAGAGACAGAGAGGGAGATACAGAGAGACAGAGACAGAGAGATACAGAGAGACAGAAGGAGATACAGAGAGACAGAGGGAGAGACAATGAGACAGAGAGGGAGATAAAGAGACAGAGAGACAGAAACAGAGAGGGAGATACAGAGACAGAGAGAGACAGAGAGGGAGATACAGAGATACAGAGACAGAGACAAAGAGGGGGAGACAGAGAGACAGATAGAATGAGACAGGGAGAGGGAGAGACAGAGATCGAGAGACAGAGAGACAGAGACAGAGAGGGAGAGAGACAGAGAGGGAGATACAGAGACAGAGAGGGAGAGAGACAGAGACAGAGAGGGAGAGAGACAGAGACAGAGAGGGAAAGAGACAGAGAGGGAGAGAGACAGAGACAGAGAGAGACAGAGAGGGAGATACAGAGAGACAGAGACAGAGACAAAGAGGGGGAGACAGAGAGACAGATAGAATGAGACAGGGAGAGGGAGAGACAGAGATCGAGAGACAGAGAGACAGAGACAGAGAGGGAGAGAGACAGAGAAAGAGAGGGAGAGAGACAGAGAGGGAAAGAGACAGAGAGGGAGAGACAGAGACAATGAGACAGAGAGGGAGATAAAGAGACAGAGAGACAGAAACAGAGAGGGAGATACAGAGACAGAGAGAGACAGAGAGGGAGATACAGAGATACAGAGACAGAGACAAAGAGGGGGAGACAGAGAGACAGATAGAATGAGACAGGGAGAGGGAGAGACAGAGATCGAGAGACAGAGACAGAGAGGGAGAGAGACAGAGAGGGAGATACAGAGACAGAGAGGGAGAGAGACAGAGACAGAGACAGAGAGGGAGAGAGACAGAGACAGAGAGGGAAAGAGACAGAGAGGGAGAGAGACAGAGACAGAGAGAGACAGAGAGGGAGATACAGAGAGACAGAGACAGAGACAGAGGGGGAGACAGAGAGACAGATAGAATGAGACAGGGAGAGGGAGAGACAGAGATCGAGAGACAGAGTGACAGAGACAGAGAGGGAGAGAGACAGAGACAGAGAGGGAGAGAGACAGAGAGGGAAAGAGACAGAGAGGGAGAGAGACAGAGAGGGAGATAGACAGAGAGGGAGAGAGACAGAGACAGAGAGACAGAGACAGAGAGGGAGAGAGACAGAGAGGGAGAGACAGAGACAGAGAAACAGAGACAGAGAGGCAGAGAGGGAGAGACAGAGAGGGAGAGACATAGACAGAGAGGGAGAGACAGAGAGGGAGAGACAGAGACATCACAGCAGCAAGATTTGTGACCTGTTGCCACGAGAAAAGGGCAGCCAATGAAGAACAAACACCATTGTAAATACAACCCATATTTATGCTTATTTATTTTATCTTGGGTCCTTTAACCATTTGTACATTGTAAAAACACTGTATATATATATATAAGAGGGAGAGACAGAGAGGGAGAGACAGAGAGGGAGAGGGAGAGACAGAGAGGGAGAGGGAGAGAGGGAGAGAGACAGAGACAGAGAGGGAGAGAGACAGAGACAGAGAGGGAGAGAGACAGAGGCAGAGAGACAGAGACAGAGAGGGACAGAGACAGAGAGACAGAGACAGAGAGGGAGAGAGACAGAGAGACAGAGACAGAGAGGGAGAGAGACAGAGAGACAGAGACAGAGAGGGAGATACAGAGAGACAGAGAGACAAAGACAGAGAGACAGAGACAAAGAGGGAGAGGGACAGAGACAGAGAGGGAGAGAGAGAGAGGGGGAGAGACAGAGAGGGAGAGACAGAGAGGGAGAGACACAGAGACAGTGAGGGAGAGACAGAGAGACAGAGACCGAGAGATACAGAGACAGAGACAAAGATGGGGAGACAGATAGACAGAGACAGAGAGAATGAGACAGGGAGAGGGAGAGACAGAGACACAGAGACAGAGAGACAGAGAGGGAGAGACAGACAGACAGAGAGACACAGAGAGTGATAAAGAGGGAGAGACAGAGAGACAGAGACAGAGCGAATGAGAGACAGAGACAGAGCGACAGAGAGGGAGAGTCAGAGACAATGAGGAGAGAGGGAGAGACAGAGACAGAGAGAGGAGATACAGAGAGACAGAGACAGAGAGATACAGAGACAGAGAGGGAGATACAGAGACAGAGAGAGAGATACAGAGAGACAGAGAGAGAGATACAGAGACAGAGAGGAGATACAGAGACAGAGAGATACAGAGACAGAGAGGAGATACAGAGAGACAGAGACAGAGAGATACAGACACAGAGAGGGAGATACAGAGAGACAGAGAGATACAGAGACAGAGAGACAGGGAGATACAGAGACAGAGAGAGAGATACAGAGAGAGAGAAGGAGATACAGAGAGACAGGGAGATACAGAGACAGAGAGAGAGATACAGACACAGCGAGGGAGATACAGAGACAGAGAGAGAGATACAGACACAGCGAGGGAGATACAGAGAGACAGAGAGATACAGAGACAGAGAGACAGGGAGATACAGAGCCAGAGAGAGAGATACAGAGAGACAGAGAGGGAGATACAGAGAGACAGAGACAGAGAGATACAGAGACAGAGAGAGAGTTACAGAGAGACAGAGAGATACAGAGACAGAGAGGGAGATACAGAGACAGAGAGGGAGAGAGACAGAGACAGAGAGATAGATACAGAGACAGAGAGACAGAGAGATACAGAGACAGAGACAGAGAGGGAGATACAGAGACAGAGAGGGAGATACAGAGCCAGAGAGAGAGATACAGAGACAGAGAGGGAGATACAGAGAGACAGAGAGATACAGAGACATAGAGAGAGATACAGAGAGGGGGAGATACAGAGAGACAGAGAGATACAGAGACAGAGAGTTACAGAGATACAGAGACAGAGAGAGATACAGAGACAGAGAGGGAGATACAGAGACAGATAGAGAGTTTCAGAGATACAGAGACAGAGAGGAGATACAGAGACAGAGAGATACAGAGACAGAGAGGAGATACAGAGAGACAGAGACAGAGAGATACAGAGACAGAGAGAGAGTTACAGAGACAGAGACAGAGAGACAGAGACAGAGAGGAGATGCAGAGAGACAGAGACAGAGAGATACAGAGACAGAGAGAGAAATACAGAGAGACAAAGAGGGAGATACAGAGAGACAGAGACAGAGAGATACAGAGACCGAGAGAGAGATACAGAGACAGAGAGATACAGAGACAGAGAGGGAGATACAGACACAGAGAGGGAGATACAGAGAGACAGAGAGATACAGAGACAGAGAGACAGGGAGATACAGAGACAGAGAGAGATACAGACACAGAGAGGGAGATACAGAGACAGAGAGATACAGAGACAGAGAGACAGGGAGATACAGAGACAGAGAGAGAGATACAGAGAGAGAGAAGGAGATACAGAGAGACAGGGAGATACAGAGACAGAGAGAGAGATACAGACACAGAGAGGGAGATACAGAGAGACAGAGAGATACAGAGACAGAGAGACAGGGAGATACAGAGCCAGAGAGAGAGATACAGAGAGAGAGGGAGATACAGAGAGACAGGGAGATACAGAGACAGAGAGAGAGATACAGACACAGAGAGGGAGATACAGAGAGACAGAGAGATACAGAGACAGAGAGAGAGATACAGAGACGGAGATGGGGATACAGAGAGATACAGAGACAGAGAGAGAGATACAGAGACAGAGATGGGGATACAGAGAGACAGAGAGATACAGAGAGAGAGATACAGAGACAGAGAGGTGGATACAGAGTGACAGAGAGATACAGAGACAATGAGACAGAAAGACAGAGACAGAGAGATACAGAGACAAAGAGGGGGAGAGATACAGAGTGAATGAGACAGAAAGACAGAGACAGAGAGGGAGAGAGAAGAAGGCCTGGGAAAGGGAGTAAGAAATGATAATAAGGTTAGTAAAAGGTAGGGAACACAGTGTCCAATTTCCATCTTATTATATGTCCCAGTGTCCCACTTCATCCCGTTACTTCTTTTAACAACACATTTACCTTCTGAAGCAACCTCAGTGTCCACTACACACCCCACCAACATCCCTACCAACATCAGTGTCCACTACCCACCCTACCAACACCCCTAACAACCTCAGTGTCCACTACCCACCCCACCAACATCCCTACCAACCTCAGTGTACACTACCAACCCCACCAACACCCCTCTCAACCTCAGTGTCCACTACCCACCCCACCAACATCCCTACCAACCTCAGTGTACACTACCAACCCCACCAACACCCCTCTCAACCTCAGTGTCCACTACCCACCCCACCAACATCCCTACCAACCTCAGTGTCCACTACCCACCCTACCAACACCCACAACCTCACCACTACCCACCCCACCAACATCCCTCAACCTCAGTGTCCACTACCCACCCCACCAACACCCCTCTCAACCTCAGTGTACACTACCCACCCCACCAACACCCCTCTCAACCTGTGTCCCCTACCCACCCCACCAACACCCCTCTCAACCTCAGTGTCCACTACCCACCCCACCAACACCCCTAACAACCTCAGTGTCCACTACCCACCCCACCAACACCCCTCTCAACCTCAGTGTCCACTACCCACCCCACCAACACCCCTCTCAACCTCAGTGTCCACTACCCACCCCACCAACACCCCTCTCAACCTGTGTCCACTACCCACCCCACCAACACCCCTCTCAACCTCAGTGTCCACTACCCACCCCACCAACACCCCTAACAACCTCAGTGTCCACTACCCACCCTACCAACACCCCTAACAACCTCAGTGTCCACTACCCACCCCACCAACACCCCTCTCAACCTCAGTGTCCACTACCCACCCTACCAACACCCCTAACAACCTCAGTGTCCACTACCCACCCTACCAACACCCCTAACAACCTCAGTGTCCACTACCCACCCCACCAACATCCCTACCAACCTCAGTGTCCACTACCCACCCCACCAACACCCCTCTCAACCTCAGTGTCCACTACCCACCCTACCAACACCCCTAACAACCTGTGTCCACTACCCAACCCACCAACACCCCTCTCAACCTCAGTGTCCACTACCCACCCTACCAACACCACCTCTAACAACCTCAGTGTCCACTACCCACCCCACCAACATCCCTACCAACCTCAGTGTCCACTACCCACCCCACCAACACCCCTCTCAACCTCAGTGTCCACTACCCACCCTACCAACACCCCTAACAACCTCAGTGTCCACTACCCAACCCACCAACACCCCTCTCAACCTCAGTGTCCACTACCCACCCCACCAACACCCCTCTCAACCTCAGTGTCCACTACCCACCCCACCAACACCCCTCTCAACCTCACCTACCCACCCCACCAACACCTCTCTCAACCTCAGTGTCCACTACCCACCCCACCAACACCCCTCTCAACCTCAGTGTACACTACCCACCCCACCAACACCCCTCTCAACCTCAGTTTACACTACCCACCCCACCAACATCCCTACCAACCTCAGTGTACACTACCAACCCCACCAACACCCCTCTCAACCTCACTGTCCACTACCCACCCCACCAACACCCCTAACAACCTCAGTGTCCACTACCCACCCCACCAACACCCCTAACAACCTCAGTGTCCACTACCCACCCCACCAACATCCCTACCAACCTCAGTGTCCACTACCCACCCCACCAACACCCCTCTCAACCTCAGTGTACACTACCCACCCCACCAACACCCCTCTCAACCTGTGTCCACTACCCACCCCACCAACACCCCTCTCAACCTCAGTGTCCACTACCCACCCCACCAACACCCCTAACAACCTCAGTGTCCACTACCCACCCCACCAACACCCCTCTCAACCTCAGTGTCCACTACCCACCCCACCAACACCACTCTCAACCTGTGTCCACTACCCACCCCACCAACACCCCTCTCAACCTGTGTCCACTACCCACCCCACCAACACCCCTCTCAACCTCAGTGTCCACTACCCACCCCACCAACACCCCTAACAACCTCAGTGTCCACTACCCACCCTACCAACACCCCTAACAACCTCAGTGTCCACTACCCACCCCACCAACACCCCTCTCAACCTCAGTGTACACTACCCACCCTACCAACACCCCTAACAACCTCAGTGTCCACTACCCACCCCACCAACACCCTCTCAACCTCAGTGTCCACTACCCACCCCACCAACACCCCTAACAACCTCAGTGTCCACTACCCACCCCACCAACACCCTCTCAACCTCAGTGTCCACTACCCACCCTACCAACACCCCTAACAACCTCAGTGTCCACTACCCACCCTACCAACACCCCTAACAACCTCAGTGTCCACTACCCACCCCACCCACCAACCTCAGTGTCCCTACCCACCCCACCAACACCCCTAACAACCTCAGTGTCCACTACCCACCCCACCAACACCCCTCTCAACCTCAGTGTCCACTACCCACCCTACCAACACCCCTAACAACCTCAGTGTCCACTACCCACCCTACCAACACCCCTAACAACCTCAGTGTCCACTACCCACCCCACCAACATCCCTACCAACCTCAGTGTCCACTACCCACCCCACCAACACCCCCTCTCAACCTCAGTGTCCACTACCCACCCTACCAACACCCCTAACAACCTGTGTCCACTACCCACCCACCAACACCCCTCTCAACCTCAGTGTCCACTACCCACCCCACCAACACCCCTCTCAACCTCAGTGTCCACTACCCACCCCACCAACACCCCTAACAACCTCAGTGTCCACTACCCACCCCACCAACACCCCTCTCAACCTCAGTGTCCACTACCCACCCCACCAACACCCCCTAACAACCTCAGTGTCCACTACCCACCCCACCAACACCCCTCTCAACCTCAGTGTACACTACCCACCCCACCAACACCCCTCTCAACCTCAGTGTCCACTACCCACCCCACCAACACCCTTCTCAACCTGTGTCCACTACCCACCCCACCAACACCCCTCTCAACCTCAGTGTCCACTACCCACCCCACCAACACCCCTAACAACCTCAGTGTACACTACCCACCCTACCAACACCCCTAACAACCTCAGTGTCCACTACCCACCCCACCAACACCCCTCTCAACCTCAGTGTCCACTACCCACCCTACCAACACCCCTAACAACCTCAGTGTCCACTACCCACCCCACCAACACCCCTCTCAACCTCAGTGTCCACTACCCACCCCACCAACACCCCTAACAACCTCAGTGTCCACTACCCACCCCACCAACACCCCTCTCAACCTCAGTGTCCACTACCCACCCTACCAACACCCCTAACAACCTCAGTGTCCACTACCCACCCCACCAACATCCCTACCAACCTCAGTGTCCACTACCCACCCCACCATCAACCCCTCTCAACCTCATTGTACACTACCCACCCCACCAACACCCCTCTCAACCTCAGTGTACACTACCCACCCTACCAACACCCCTAACAACCTCAGTGTCCACTACCCACCCCACCAACATCCCTACCAACCTCAGTGTCCACTACCCACCCCACCAACACCCCTCAACCTCAGTGTCCACTACCCACCCACCAACACCCCTCTCAACCTCAGTGTCCACTACCCACCCCACCAACACCCCTCTCAACCTCAGTGTCCACTACCCACCCCACCAACACCCCTCTCAACCTCAGTGTCCACTACCCACCCCACCAACACCCCTCTCAACCTCAGTGTCCACTACCCACCCCACCAACACCCCTCTCAACCTCAGTGTCCACTACCCACCCCACCAACACCCTCTCAACCTCAGTGTCCACTACCCACCCCACCAACACCCCTCTCAACCTCAGTGTACACTACCCACCCCACCAACACCCCTCTCAACCTCAGTGTCCACTACCCACCCCACCAACACCCCTCTCAACCTCAGTGTCCACTACCCACCCTACCAACACCCCTCTCAACCTCAGTGTACACTACCCACCCCACCAACACCCCTAACAACCTCAGTGTCCACTACCCACCCCACCAACACCCCTCTCAACCTCAGTGTACACTACCCACCCCACCAACACCCTCTCAACCTCAGTGTCCACTGACCCACCCCACCAACACCCCTCTCAACCTCAGTGTCCACTACCCACCCCACCAACACCCCTCTCAACCTCAGTGTCCACTACCCACCCCACCAACACCCCTCTCAACCTCAGTGTACACTACCCACCCCACCAACACCCCCTCTCAACCTCAGTGTCCACTACCCACCCCACCAACACCCCTCTCAACCTCAGTGTCCACTACCCACCCCACCAACACCCCTAACAACCTCAGTGTCCACTACCCACCCCACCAACACCCCTCTCAACCTCAGTGTCCACTACCCACCCCACCAACACCCCTCTCAACCTCAGTGTCCACTACCCACCCCACCAACACCCCTCTCAACCTCAGTGTCCACTACCCACCCCACCAACACCCCTCTCAACCTCAGTGTCCACTACCCACCCTACCAACACCCTAACAACCTCAGTGTCCACTACCCACCCCACCAACACCCCTCTCAACCTCAGTGTCCACTACCCACCCACCAACACCCCTAACAACCTCAGTGTCCACTACCCACCCCACCAACATCCCTACCAACCTCAGTGTCCACTACCCACCCCACCAACACCCCTCTCAACCTCAGTGTCCACTACCCACCCTACCAACACCCCTAACAACCTCAGTGTCCACTACCCACCCCACCAACACCCCTCTCAACCTCAGTGTCCACTACCCACCCCACCAACACCCCCTCAACCTCAGTGTCCACTACCCACCCCACCAACACCCCTCTCAACCTCAGTGTACACTACCCACCCCACCAACACCCCTCTCAACCTCAGTGTCCACTACCCACCCCACCAACACCCCTCTCAACCTCAGTGTCCACTACCCACCCTACCAACACCCCTAACAACCTCAGTGTCCACTACCCACCCCACCAACACCCCTCTCAACCTCAGTGTCCACTACCCACCCCACCAACACCCCTCTCAACCTCAGTGTCCACTACCCACCCCACCAACACCCCTCTCAACCTCAGTGTCCACTACCCACCCCACCAACACCCCTCTCAACCTCAGTGTCCACTACCCACCCCACCAACACCCCTCTCAACCTCAGTGTCCACTACCCACCCTACCAACACCCCTAACAACCTCAGTGTCCACTACCCACCCCACCAACATCCCTACCAACCTCAGTGTCCACTACCCACCCCACCAACACCCCTCTCAACCTCATTGTGTACCCACCCCACCCACCCCACCAACACTACCCCCTACCAACACCCCTAACAACCTCAGTGTCCACTACCCACCCCACCAACACCCCTCTCAACCTCAGTGTCCACTACCCACCCCACCAACACCCCTAACAACCTCAGTGTCCACAACCCACCCCACCAACACCCCTCTCAACCTCAGTGTCCACTACCGACCCCACCAACACCTCTCTCAACCTCAGTGTCCACTACCCACCCCACCAACACCCCTCTCAACCTCAGTGTACACTACCCACCCCACCAACACCCCTCTCAACCTCAGTTTACACTACCCACCCCACCAACACCCCTCTCAACCTCAGTGTCCACTACCCACCCTACCAACACCCCTCTCAACCTCAGTGTCCACTACCCACCCCACCAACACCCCTAACAACCTCAGTGTCCACTACCCACCCCACCAACACCCCTCTCAACCTCAGTGTCCACTACCCACCCCACCAACACCCCTCTCAACCTCAGTGTCCACTACCCACCCCACCAACACCCCTCTCAACCTCAGTGTCCACTACCCACCCCACCAACACCCCTCTCAACCTCAGTGTCCACTACCCACCCCACCAACACCCCTCTCAACCTCAGTGTACACTACCCACCCCACCAACACCCCTCTCAACCTCAGTGTCCACTACCCACCCCACCAACACCCCTCTCAACCTCAGTGTCCACTACCCACCCTACCAACACCCCTAACAACCTCAGTGTCCACTACCCACCCCACCAACACCCCTCTCAACCTCAGTGTACACTACCCACCCCACCAACACCCCTCTCAACCTCAGTGTCCACTACCCACCCCACCAACACCCCTCTCAACCTCAGTGTCCACTACCCACCCCACCAACACCCCTCTCAACCTCAGTGTCCACTACCCACCCTACCAACACACCTAACAACCTCAGTGTCCACTACCCACCCCACCAACACCCCTCTCAACCTCAGTGTACACTACCCACCCTACCAACACCCCTAACAACCTCAGTGTCCACTACCCACCCCACCAACATCCCTACCAACCTCAGTGTCCACTACCCACCCCACCAACACCCCTCTCAACCTCAGTGTCCACTACCCACCCACCAACACCCCTAACAACCTCAGTGTCCACTACCCACCCCACCAACACCCCTCTCAACCTCAGTGTCCACTACCCACCCCACCAACACCCCTCTCAACCTCAGTGTCCACTACCCACCCCACCAACACCCCTCTCAACCTCAGTGTCCACTACCCACCCCACCAACACCCCTCTCAACCTCAGTGTCCACTACCCACCCCACCAACACCCTCTCAACCTCAGTGTCCACTACCCACCCACCAACACCCCTAACAACCTCAGTGTCCACTACCCACCCCACCAACACCCCTCTCAACCTCAGTGTCCACTACCCACCCCACCAACACCCCTCTCAACCTCAGTGTCCACTACCCACCCCACCAACACCCCTCTCAACCTCAGTGTCCACTACCCACCCCACCAACACCCCTCTCAACCTCAGTGTCCACTACCCACCCCACCAACACCCCTCTCAACCTCAGTGTCCACTACCCACCCCACCAACACCCCTAACAACCTCAGTGTCCACTACCCACCCCACCAACACCCCTCTCAACCTCAGTGTCCACTACCCACCCCACCAACACCCCTCTCAACCTCAGTGTCCACTACCCACCCCACCAACACCCCTCTCAACCTCAGTGTCCACTACCCACCCTACCAACACCCCTAACAACCTCAGTGTCCACTACCCACCCCACCAACACCCCTCTCAACCTCAGTGTCCACTACCCACCCCACCAACACCCCTAACAACCTCAGTGTCCACTACCCACCCCACCAACACCCCTCTCAACCTCAGTGTCCACTACCCACCCTACCAACACCCCTAACAACCTCAGTGTCCACTACCCACCCCACCAACATCCCTACCAACCTCAGTGTCCACTACCCACCCCACCAACACCCCTCTCAACCTCAGTGTCCACTACCCACCCCACCAACACCCCTCTCAACCTCAGTGTCCACTACCCACCCTACCAACACCCCTAACAACCTCAGTGTCCACTACCCACCCCACCAACATCCCTACCAACCTCAGTGTCCACTACCCACCCCACCAACACCCCTCTCAACCTCAGTGTCCACTACCCACCCTACCAACACCCTAACAACCTCAGTGTCCACTACCCAACCCACCAACACCCCTCTCAACCTCAGTGTCCACTACCCACCCCACCAACACCCCTCTCAACCTCAGTGTACACTACCCACCCCACCAACACCCCTCTCAACCTCAGTGTCCACTACCCACCCCACCAACACCCCTCTCAACCTCAGTGTCCACTACCCACCCCACCAACACCCCTCTCAACCTCAGTGTCCACTACCCACCCCACCAACACCTCTCTCAACCTCAGTGTCCACTACCCACCCCACCAACACCCCTCTCAACCTCAGTGTACACTACCCACCCCACCAACACCCCTCTCAACCTCAGTTTACACTACCCACCCCACCAACACCCCTCTCAACCTCAGTGTCCACTACCCACCCCACCAACACCCCTCTCAACCTCAGTGTCCACTACCCACCCCACCAACACCCCTAACAACCTCAGTGTCCACTACCCACCCCACCAACACCCCTCTCAACCTCAGTGTACACTACCCACCCCACCAACACCCCTCTCAACCTCAGTGTCCACTACCCACCCCACCAACACCCCTCTCAACCTCAGTGTCCACTACCCACCCCACCAACACCCCTAACAACCTCAGTGTCCACTACCCACCCCACCAACACCCTACCAACCTCAGTGTCCACTACCCACCCCACCAACACCCCTCTCAACCTCAGTGTCCCTACCCACCCCACCAACACCCCTCTCAACCTCAGTGTCCACTACCCACCCCACCAACACCCCTCTCAACCTCAGTGTCCACTACCCACCCCACCAACACCCCTAACAACCTCAGTGTCCACTACCCACCCCACCAACACCCCTCTCAACCTCAGTGTCCACTACCCACCCCACCAACACCCCTCTCAACCTCAGTGTCCACTACCCACCCCTACCAACACCCCTAACAACCTCAGTGTCCACTACCCACCCCACCAACACCCCTCTCAACCTCAGTGTCCACTACCCACCCCACCAACACCCCTCAACCTCAGTGTCCACTACCCACCCCACCAACACCCCTCTCAACCTCAGTGTCCACTACCCACCCCACCAACACCCCTCTCAACCTCAGTGTACCAACACCCCTAACAACCTCACTACCCACCCCACCAACATCCCTCTCAACCTCAGTGTCCACTACCCACCCCACCAACACCCCTCTCAACCTCAGTGTCCACTACCCACCCCACCAACACCCCTCTCAACCTCAGTGTCCACTACCCACCCCACCAACACCCCTCTCAACCTCAGTGTCCACTACCCACCCCACCAACACCCCTCTCAACCTCAGTGTCCACTACCCACCCCACCAACACCCCTCTCAACCTCAGTGTCCACTACCCACCCCACCAACACCCCTAACAACCTCAGTGTCCACTACCCACCCCACCAACACCCCTCTCAACCACAGTGTCCACTACCCACCCACCAACACCCCTCTCAACCTCAGTGTCCACTACCCACCCCACCAACACCCTTCTCAACCTGTGTCCACTACCCACCCCACCAACACCCCTCTCAACCTCAGTGTCCACTACCCACCCCACCAACACCCCTAACAACCTCAGTGTCCACTACCCACCCCACCAACACCCCTCTCAACCTCAGTGTACACTACCCACCCCACCAACACCCCTCTCAACCTCAGTGTCCACTACCCACCCCACCAACACCCCTCTCAACCTCAGTGTCCACTACCCACCCTACCAACACCCCTAACAACCTCAGTGTCCACTACCCACCCCACCAACACCCCTCTCAACCTCAGTGTCCACTACCCACCCCACCAATACCCCTCTCAACCTCAGTGTCCACTACCCACCCCACCAACACCCCTCTCAACCTCAGTGTACACTACCCACCCCACCAACACCCCTCTCAACCTCAGTGTCCACTACCCACCCTACCAACACCCCTAACAACCTCAGTGTCCACTACCCACCCCACCAACACCCCTCTCACCTCAGTGTCCACTACCCACCCCACCAACACCCCTCTCAACCTCAGTGTACCAACACCCCTAACAACCTCAGTGTCCACTACCCACCCCACCAACACCCCTCTCAACCTCAGTGTACACTACCCACCCCACCAACACCCCCTCTCAACCTCAGTGTCCACTACCCACCCCACCAACACCCCTCTCAACCTCAGTGTCCACTACCCACCCCACCAACACCCTCTCAACCTCAGTGTCCACTACCCACCCTACCAACACCCCTAACAACCTCAGTGTCCACTACCCACCCCACCAACATCCCTACCAACCTCAGTGTCCACTACCCACCCCACCAACACCCCTCTCAACCTCAGTGTCCACTACCCACCCCACCAACACCCCTCTCAACCAGTGTCCACTACCCACCCCACCAACACCCCTCTCAACCTCAGTGTCCACTACCCACCCCACCAACACCCCTAACAACCTCAGTGTCCACTACCCACCCCACCAACACCCCTCTCAACCTCAGTGTCCACTACCCACCCCACCAACACCCCTAACAACCTCAGTGTCCACTACCCACCCCACCAACACCCTCTCAACCTCAGTGTCCACTACCCACCCCACCAACACCCCTCTCAACCTCAGTGTACACTACCCACCCCACCAACACCCTTCTCAACCTCAGTGTCCACTACCCACCCCACCAACACCCCTCTCAACCTCAGTGTCCACTACCCACCCCACCAACACCCCTAACAACCTCAGTGTCCACTACCCACCCCACCAACACCCCTCTCAACCTCAGTGTCCACTACCCACCCCACCAACACCCCTCTCAACCTCAGTGTCCACTACCCACCCCACCAACACCCCTAACAACCTCAGTGTCCACTACCCACCCCACCAACACCCCTCTCAACCTCAGTGTCCACTACCCACCCCACCAACACCCCTCTCAACCTCAGTGTACACTACCCACCCCACCAACACCCCTAACAACCTCAGTGTCCACTACCCACCCCACCAACACCCCTCTCAACCTCAGTGTCCACTACCCACCCCACCAACACCCCTAACAACCTCAGTGTCCACTACCCACCCCACCAACACCCCTCTCAACCTCAGTGTCCACTACCCACCCTACCAACACCCCTAACAACCTCAGTGTCCACTACCCACCCCACCAACATCCCTACCAACCTCAGTGTCCACTACCCACCCCACCAACACCCCTCTCAACCTCAGTGTCCACTACCCACCCTACCAACACCCCTAACAACCTCAGTGTCCACTACCCACCCTACCAACACCCCTAACAACCTCAGTGTCCACTACCCACCCCACCAACATCCCTACCAACCTCAGTGTCCACTACCCACCCCACCAACACCCCTCTCAACCTCAGTGTCCACTACCCACCCCACCAACATCCCTACCAACCTCAGTGTCCACTACCCACCCCACCAACACCCCTCTCAACCTCAGTGTCCACTACCCACCCTACCAACACCCCTAACAACCTCAGTGTCCACTACCCACCCCACCAACACCCCTCTCAACCTCAGTGTACACTACCCACCCCACCAACACCCCTATCAACCTCAGTGTCCACTACCCACCCCACCAACACCCTCTCAACCTCAGTGTCCACTACCCACCCCACCAACACCCCTCTCAACCTCAGTGTCCACTACCCACCCCACCAACACCCCTCTCAACCTCAGTGTCCACTACCCACCCCACCAACACCCCTAACAACCTCAGTGTCCACTACCCACCCCACCAACATCCTCTACCAACCTCAGTGTCCACTACCCACCCCACCAACACCCCTCTCAACCTCAGTGTCCACTACCCCACCCTACCAACACCCCTAACAACCTCAGTGTACCCACCCTACCAACACTAACAACCCAGTGTCCACTACCCACCCCACCAACATCCCTACCAACCTCAGTGTCCACTACCCACCCCACCAACACCCCTCTCAACCTCAGTGTCCACTACCCACCCCACCAACAACCCTACCAACCTCAGTGTCCACTACCCACCCCACCAACACCCCTCTCAACCTCAGTGTCCACTACCCACCCTACCAACACCCCTAACAACCTCAGTGTCCACTACCCACCCCACCAACACCCCTCTCAACCTCAGTGTACACTACCCACCCCACCAACACCCCTATCAACCTCAGTGTCCACTACCCACCCCACCAACACCCCTCTCAACCTCAGTGTCCACTACCCACCCCACCAACACCCCTCTCAACCTCAGTGTCCCTACCCACCCTCACCACCCACCCCACCCCTCTCAACCTCAGTGTACACTACCCACCCCACCAACACCCCTAACAACCTCAGTGTCCACTACCCACCCCACCAACATCCCTCCAACCTCAGTGTCCACTACCCACCCCACCAACACCCCTCTCAACCTCAGTGTCCACTACCCACCCACCAACACCCCTAACAACCTCAGTGTCCACTACCCACCCCACCAACACCCCTCTCAACCTCAGTGTCCACTACCCACCCCACCAACACCCCTCTCAACCTCAGTGTCCACTACCCACCCCACCAACACCCCTCTCAACCTCAGTGTACACTACCCACCCCACCAACACCCCTCTCAACCTCAGTGTCCACTACCCACCCCACCAACACCCCTCTCAACCTCAGTGTCCACTACCCACCCCACCAACACCCCTAACAACCTCAGTGTCCACTACCCACCCCACCAACACCCCTCTCAACCTCAGTGTACACTACCCACCCCACCAACACCCCTCTCAACCTCAGTGTCCACTACCCACCCCACCAACACCCCTCTCAACCTCAGTGTCCACTACCCACCCCACCAACACCCCTCTCAACCTCAGTGTCCACTACCCACCCTACCAACACCCCTAACAACCTCAGTGTCCACTACCCACCCCACCAACACCCCTCTCATCCTCAGTGTCCACTACCCACCCCACCAACACCCCTCTCAACCTCAGTGTCCACTACCCACCCCACCAACACCCCTCTCAACCTCAGTGTCCACTACCCACCCTACCAACACCCCTAACAACCTCAGTGTCCACTACCCACCCCACCAACACCCCTCCAACCTCAGTGTACCCACCCCACCAACACCCCTCTCACCTCAGTGTCCACTACCCACCCCACCAACACCCCTCTCAACCTCAGTGTCCACTACCCACCCCACCAACACCCCTCTCAACCTCAGTGTCCACTACCCACCCTACCAACACCCCTAACAACCTCAGTGTCCACTACCCACCCCACCAACATCCCTACCAACCTCAGTGTCCACTACCCACCCCACCAACACCCCTCTCAACCTCAGTGTACACTACCCACCCCACCAACACCCCTCTCAACCTGTGTCCACTACCCACCCCACCAACACCCCTCTCAACCTCAGTGTCCACTACCCACCCCACCAACACCCCTAACAACCTCAGTGTCCACTACCCACCCCACCAACACCCCTCTCAACCTCAGTGTCCACTACCCACCCCACCAACACCCCTAACAACCTCAGTGTCCACTACCCACCCCACCAACACCCCTCTCAACCTCAGTGTCCACTACCCACCCCACCAACACCCCTCTCAACCTCAGTGTCCACTACCCACCCCACCAACACCCTTCTCAACCCAGTGTCCACTACCCACCCCACCAACACCCCTCTCAACCTCAGTGTCCACTACCCACCCCACCAACACCCCTAACAACCTCAGTGTACACTACCCACCCTACCAACACCCCTAACAACCTCAGTGTCCACTACCCACCCCACCAACACCCCTCTCAACCTCAGTGTACACTACCCACCCCACCAACACCCCTAACAACCTCAGTGTCCACTACCCACCCCACCAACACCCCTCTCAACCTCAGTGTCCACTACCCACCCCACCAACACCCCTAACAACCTCAGTGTCCACTACCCACCCCACCAACACCCCTCTCAACCTCAGTGTCCACTACCCACCCCACCAACACCCCTAACAACCTCAGTGTCCACTACCCACCCCACCAACACCCCTCTCAACCTCAGTGTCCACTACCCACCCCACCAACACCCCTCTCAACCTCAGTGTCCACTACCCACCCCACCAACACCCCTCTCAACCTCAGTGTCCACTACCCACCCTACCAACACCCCTAACAACCTCAGTGTCCACTACCCACCCCACCAACACCCCTCTCAACCTCAGTGTACACTACCCACCCCACCAACACCCCTCTCAACCTCAGTGTCCACTACCCACCCCACCAACACCCCTCTCAACCTCAGTGTACACTACCCACCCCACCAACACCCCTCTCAACCTCAGTGTCCACTACCCACCCTACCAACACACCTAACAACCTCAGTGTCCACTACCCACCCCACCAACACCCCTCTCATCCTCAGTGTCCACTACCCACCCCACCAACACCCCTCTCAACCTCAGTGTCCACTACCCACCCCACCAACACCCCTCTCAACCTCAGTGTCCACTACCCACCCTACCAACACCCCTAACAACCTCAGTGTCCACTACCCACCCCACCAACACCCCTCCAACCTCAGTGTACACTACCCACCCCACCAACACCCCTCTCAACCTCAGTGTCCACTACCCACCCCACCAACACCCCTCTCAACCTCAGTGTACACTACCCACCCCACCAACACCCCTCTCAACCACAGTGTCCACTACCCACCCACCAACACCCCTAACAACCTCAGTGTCCACTACCCACCCCACCAACATCCCTACCAACCTCAGTGTCCACTACCCACCCCACCCACACCCCTCTCAACCTCAGTGTACACTACCCACCCCACCAACACCCCTCTCAACCTGTGTCCACTACCCACCCCACCAACACCCCTCTCAACCTCAGTGTCCACTACCCACCCCACCAACACCCCTCAACCTCAGTGTCCACTACCCACCCCACCAACACCCCTCTCAACCTCAGTGTCCACTACCCACCCCACCAACACCCCTCTCAACCTCAGTGTCCACTACCCACCCCACCAACACCCCTCTCAACCTCAGTGTCCACTACCCACCCCACCAACACCCCTCTCAACCTCAGTGTCCACTACCCACCCCACCAACACCCTTCTCAACCTGTGTCCACTACCCACCCCACCAACACCCCTCTCAACCTCAGTGTCCACTACCCACCCCACCAACACCCCTAACAACCTCAGTGTCCACTACCCACCCTACCAACACCCCTAACAACCTCAGTGTCCACTACCCACCCCACCAACACCCCTCTCAACCTCAGTGTACACTACCCACCCTACCAACACCCCTAACAACCTCAGTGTCCACTACCCACCCCACCAACACCCCTCTCAACCTCAGTGTCCACTACCCACCCCACCAACACCCCTAACAACCTCAGTGTCCACTACCCACCCCACCAACACCCCTCTCAACCTCAGTGTCCACTACCCACCCTACCAACACCCCTAACAACCTCAGTGTCCACTACCCACCCCACCAACATCCCTACCAACCTCAGTGTCCACTACCCACCCCACCAACACCCCTCTCAACCTCAGTGTAACAACCTCAGTGTCCACTACCCACCCCACCAACACCCTCTAACAACCTCAGTGTCCACTACCCACCCCACCAACATCCCTACCAACCTCAGTGTCCACTACCCACCCCACCAACACCCCTCTCAACCTCAGTGTCCACTACCCACCCCACCAACATCCCTCAACCTCAGTGTCCACTACCCACCCCACCAACACCCCTCTCAACCTCAGTGTCCACTACCCACCCTACCAACACCCCTAACAACCTCAGTGTCCACTACCCACCCCACCAACACCCCTAACAACCTCAGTGTCCACTACCCACCCCACCAACATCCCTACCAACCTCAGTGTCCACTACCCACCCCACCAACACCCCTCTCAACCTCAGTGTCCACTACCCACCCTACCAACACCCCTAACAACCTCAGTGTCCACTACCCAACCCACCAACACCCCTCTCAACCTCAGTGTCCACTACCCACCCCACCAACACCCCTCTCAACCTCAGTGTACACTACCCACCCCACCAACACCCCTCTCAACCTCAGTGTCCACTACCCACCCCACCAACACCCCTCTCAACCTCAGTGTCCACTACCCACCCCACCAACACCCCTCTCAACCTCAGTGTCCACTACCCACCCTACCAACACACCTAACAACCTCAGTGTCCACTACCCACCCCACCAACACCCCTCTCAACCTCAGTGTACACTACCCACCCCACCAACACCCCTCTCAACCTCAGTGTCCACTACCCACCCCACCAACACCCCTCTCAACCTCAGTGTCCACTACCCACCCTACCAACACCCCTAACAACCTCAGTGTCCACTACCCACCCCACCAACACCCCTCTCAACCTCAGTGTACACTACCCACCCCACCAACACCCCTCTCAACCTCAGTGTCCACTACCCACCCCACCAACACCCCTCTCAACCTCAGTGTACACTACCCACCCCACCAACACCCCTCTCAACCTCAGTGTCCACTACCCACCCTACCAACACCCCTAACAACCTCAGTGTCCACTACCCACCCCACCAACATCCCTACCAACCTCAGTGTCCACTACCCACCCCACCAACACCCCTCTCAACCTCATTGTACACTACCCCCCCACCAACACCCCTCTCAACCTGTGTCCACTACCCACCCCACCAACACCCCTCTCAACCTCAGTGTCCACTACCCACCCCACCAACACCCCTAACAACCTCAGTGTCCACTACCCACCCCACCAACACCCCTCTCAACCTCAGTGTCCACTACCCACCCCACCAACACCCCTAACAACCTCAGTGTCCACTACCCACCCCACCAACACCCCTCTCAACCTCAGTGTCCACTACCCACCCCACCAACACCCCTCTCAACCTCAGTGTCCACTACCCACCCCACCAACACCCTTCTCAACCTGTGTCCACTACCCACCCCACCAACACCCCTCTCAACCTCAGTGTCCACTACCCACCCCACCAACACCCCTAACAACCTCAGTGTCCACTACCCACCCCACCAACACCCCTAACAACCTCAGTGTCCACTACCCACCCCACCAACACCCCTCTCAACCTCAGTGTACACTACCCACCCTACCAACACCCCTAACAACCTCAGTGTCCACTACCCACCCCACCAACACCCCTCTCAACCTCAGTGTCCACTACCCACCCCACCAACACCCCTAACAACCTCAGTGTCCACTACCCACCCCACCAACACCCCTCTCAACCTCAGTGTCCACTACCCACCCTACCAACACCCCTAACAACCTCAGTGTCCACTACCCACCCCACCAACATCCCTACCAACCTCAGTGTCCACTACCCACCCCACCAACACCCCTCTCAACCTCAGTGTCCACTACCCACCCTACCAACACCCCTAACAACCTCAGTGTCCACTACCCACCCCACCAACACCCCAACCTCAGTGTCCACTACCCACCCCACCAACATCCCTACCAACCTCAGTGTCCACTACCCACCCCACCAACACCCCCCACCCAGTGTCCACTACCCACCCCACCAACATCCCTACCAACCTCAGTGTCCACTACCCACCCCACCAACACCCCTCTCAACCTCAGTGTCCACTACCCACCCTACCAACACCCCTAACAACCTCAGTGTCCACTACCCACCCTACCAACACCCCTCTCAACCTCAGTGTCCACTACCCACCCTACCAACACCCCTAACAACCTCAGTGTCCACTACCCAACCCACCAACACCCCTCTCAACCTCAGTGTCCACTACCCACCCCACCAACACCCCTCTCAACCTCAGTGTACACTACCCACCCCACCAACACCCCCTCACCTCAGTGTCCACTACCCACCCCACCAACACCCCTCTCAACCTCAGTGTCCACTACCCACCCCACCAACACCCCTCTCAACCTCAGTGTCCACTACCCACCCCACCAACACCTCTCTCAACCTCAGTGTCCACTACCCACCCCACCAACACCCCTCTCAACCTCAGTGTACACTACCCACCCCACCAACACCCCTCTCAACCTCAGTTTACACTACCCACCCCACCAACACCCCTCTCAACCTCAGTGTCCACTACCCACCCCACCAACACCCCTCTCAACCTCAGTGTACACTACCCACCCCACCAACACCCCTAACAACCTCAGTGTCCACTACCCACCCCACCAACACCCCTCTCAACCTCAGTGTACACTACCCACCCCACCAACACCCCTCTCAACCTCAGTGTCCACTACCCACCCCACCAACACCCCTCTCAACCTCAGTGTCCACTACCCACCCCACCAACACCCCTCTCAACCTCAGTGTCCACTACCCACCCCACCAACACCCCTCTCAACCTCAGTGTACACTACCCACCCCACCAACACCCCTCTCAACCTCAGTGTCCACTACCCACCCCACCAACACCCCTCTCAACCTCAGTGTCCACTACCCACCCCACCAACACCCCTCTCAACCTCAGTGTCCACTACCCACCCCACCAACACCCCTCTCAACCTCAGTGTCCACTACCCACCCCACCAACACCCCTAACAACCTCAGTGTCCACTACCCACCCCACCAACAGTGTCCCCCACCCCACCAACCTCAGTGTCCACTACCCACCCCACCAACATCCCTACCAACCTCAGTGTCCACTACCCACCCCACCACACCTCAACCTCAGTGTACACTACCCACCCCACCAACACCCCTCTCAACCTGTGTCCACTACCCACCCCACCAACACCCCTCTCAACCTCAGTGTCCACTACCCACCCCACCAACACCCCTAACAACCTCAGTGTCCACTACCCACCCCACCAACACCCCTCTCAACCTCAGTGTCCACTACCCACCCCACCAACACCCCTAACAACCTCAGTGTCCACTACCCACCCCACCAACACCCCTCTCAACCTCAGTGTCCACTACCCACCCCACCAACACCCTCTCAACCTCAGTGTCCACTACCCACCCCACCAACATCCCTACCAACCTCAGTGTCCACTACCCACCCCACCAACACCCCTCTCAACCTCAGTGTCCACTACCCACCCTACCAACACCCCTAACAACCTCAGTGTCCACTACCCACCCCACCAACACCCCTCTCAACCTCAGTGTCCACTACCCACCCTACCAACACCCCTAACAACCTCAGTGTCCACTACCCAACCCACCAACACCCCTCTCAACCTCAGTGTCCACTACCCACCCCACCAACACCCCTCTCAACCTCAGTGTACACTACCCACCCCACCAACACCCCTCTCAACCTCAGTGTCCACTACCCACCCCACCAACACCCCTCTCAACCTCAGTGTCCACTACCCACCCCACCAACACCCCTCTCAACCTCAGTGTCCACTACCCACCCCACCAACACCTCTCTCAACCTCAGTGTCCACTACCCACCCCACCAACACCCCTCTCAACCTCAGTGTACACTACCCACCCCACCAACACCCCTCTCAACCTCAGTTTACACTACCCACCCCACCAACACCCCTCTCAACCTCAGTGTCCACTACCCACCCCACCAACACCCCTCTCAACCTCAGTGTACACTACCCACCCCACCAACACCCCCTAACAACCTCAGTGTCCACTACCCACCCCACCAACACCCCTCTCAACCTCAGTGTACACTACCCACCCCACCAACACCCCTCTCAACCTCAGTGTCCACTACCCACCCCACCAACACCCTCTCAACCTCAGTGTCCACTACCCACCCCACCAACACCCCTCTCAACCTCAGTGTCCACTACCCACCCCACCAACACCCCTCTCAACCTCATTGTACACTACCCGCCCCACCAACACCCCTCTCAACCTGTGTCCACTACCCACCCCACCAACACCCCTCTCAACCTCAGTGTCCACTACCCACCCCACCAACACCCCTAACAACCTCAGTGTCCACTACCCACCCCACCAACACCCCTCTCAACCTCAGTGTCCACTACCCACCCCACCAACACCCCTAACAACCTCAGTGTCCACTACCCACCCCACCAACACCCCTCTCAACCTCAGTGTCCACTACCCACCCCACCAACACCCCTCTCAACCTCAGTGTCCACTACCCACCCCACCAACATCCCTACCAACCTCAGTGTCCACTACCCACCCCCACCAACCTCACACTACCCGCCCCACCAACACCCCTCTCAACCTGTGTCCACTACCCACCCCACCAACACCCCTCTCAACCTCAGTGTCCACTACCCACCCCACCAACACCCCTAACAACCTCAGTGTCCACTACCCACCCCACCAACACCCCTCTCAACCTCAGTGTCCACTACCCACCCCACCAACACCCCTAACAACCTCAGTGTCCACTACCCACCCCACCAACACCCCTCTCAACCTCAGTGTCCACTACCCACCCCACCAACACCCCTCTCAACCTCAGTGTCCACTACCCACCCCACCAACACCCTTCTCAACCTGTGTCCACTACCCACCCCACCAACACCCCTCTCAACCTCAGTGTCCACTACCCACCCCACCAACACCCCTAACAACCTCAGTGTCCACTACCCACCCTACCAACACCCCTAACAACCTCAGTGTCCACTACCCACCCCACCAACACCCCTCTCAACCTCAGTGTACACTACCCACCCTACCAACACCCCTAACAACCTCAGTGTCCACTACCCACCCCACCAACACCCCTCTCAACCTCAGTGTCCACTACCCACCCCACCAACACCCCTAACAACCTCAGTGTCCACTACCCACCCCACCAACACCCCTCTCAACCTCAGTGTCCACTACCCACCCTACCAACACCCCTAACAACCTCAGTGTCCACTACCCACCCCACCAACATCCCTACCAACCTCAGTGTCCACTACCCACCCCACCAACACCCCTCTCAACCTCAGTGTCCACTACCCACCCTACCAACACCCCTAACAACCTCAGTGTCCACTACCCACCCTACCAACACCCCTAACAACCTCAGTGTCCACTACCCACCCCACCAACATCCCTACCAACCTCAGTGTCCACTACCCACCCCACCAACACCCTCTCAACCTCAGTGTCCACTACCCACCCCACCAACATCCCTACCAACCTCAGTGTCCACTACCCACCCCACCAACACCCCTCTCAACCTCAGTGTCCACTACCCACCCTACCAACACCCCTAACAACCTCAGTGTCCACTACCCACCCTACCAACACCCCTCTCAACCTCAGTGTCCACTACCCACCCTACCAACACCCCTAACAACCTCAGTGTCCACTACCCACCCCACCAACACCCCTCTCAACCTCAGTGTCCACTACCCACCCCACCAACACCCCTCTCAACCTCAGTGTACACTACCCACCCCACCAACACCCCCTCTCAACCTCAGTGTCCACTACCCACCCCACCAACACCCCTCTCAACCTCAGTGTCCACTACCCACCCCACCAACATCCCTACCAACCTCAGTGTCCACTACCCACCCCACCAACACCCCTCTCAACCTCAGTGTCCACTACCCACCCTACCAACACCCCTAACAACCTCAGTGTCCACTACCCACCCCACCAACACCCCTCTCAACCTCAGTGTCCACTACCCACCCCACCAACACCCCTCTCAACCTCAGTGTCCACTACCCACCCCACCAACACCCCTCTCAACCTCACCCTACCCACCCCACCAACACCCCTCTCAACCTCAGTGTCCACTACCCACCCTACCAACACACCTAACAACCTCAGTGTCCACTACCCACCCCACCAACACCCCTCTCAACCTCAGTGTACACTACCCACCCCACCAACACCCCTAACAACCTCAGTGTCCACTACCCACCCCACCAACATCCCTCAACCTCAGTGTCCACTACCCACCCCACCAACACCCCTCTCAACCTCAGTGTCCACTACCCACCCACCAACACCCCTAACAACCTCAGTGTCCACTACCCAACCCACCAACAGTCTCAACCTCAGTGTCCACTACCCACCCCACCAACACCCCTCTCAACCTCAGTGTCCACTACCCACCCCACCAACACCCCTCTCAACCTCAGTGTACACTACCCACCCCACCAACACCCCTCTCAACCTCAGTGTCCACTACCCACCCCACCAACACCCCTCTCAACCTCAGTGTCCACTACCCACCCTACCAACACCCCTAACAACCTCAGTGTCCACTACCCACCCCACCAACACCCCTCTCAACCTCAGTGTACACTACCCACCCCACCAACACCCCTCTCAACCTCAGTGTCCACTACCCACCCCACCAACACCCCTCTCAACCTCAGTGTACACTACCCACCCCACCAACACCCCTCTCAACCTCAGTGTCCACTACCCACCCTACCAACACACCTAACAACCTCAGTGTCCACTACCCACCCCACCAACACCCCTCTCATCCTCAGTGTACACTACCCACCCCACCAACACCCCTCTCAACCTCAGTGTCCACTACCCACCCCACCAACACCCTCTCAACCTCAGTGTCCACTACCCACCCTACCAACACCCCTAACAACCTCAGTGTCCACTACCCACCCCACCAACACCCCTCTCAACCTCAGTGTACACTACCCACCCCACCAACACCCCTCTCAACCTCAGTGTCCACTACCCACCCCACCAACACCCCTCTCAACCTCAGTGTACACTACCCACCCCACCAACACCCCTCTCAACCTCAGTGTCCACTACCCACCCTACCAACACCCCTAACAACCTCAGTGTCCACTACCCACCCCACCAACATCCCTACCAACCTCAGTGTCCACTACCCACCCCACCAACACCCCTCTCAACCTCATTGTACACTACCCACCCCACCAACACCCCTCTCAACCTGTGTCCACTACCCACCCCACCAACACCCCTCTCAACCTCAGTGTCCACTACCCACCCCACCAACACCCCTAACAACCTCAGTGTCCACTACCCACCCCACCAACACCCCTCTCAACCTCAGTGTCCACTACCCACCCCACCAACACCCCTAACAACCTCAGTGTCCACTACCCACCCCACCAACACCCCTCTCAACCTCAGTGTCCACTACCCACCCCACCAACACCCCTCTCAACCTCAGTGTCCACTACCCACCCCACCAACACCCTTCTCAACCTGTGTCCACTACCCACCCCACCAACACCCCTCTCAACCTCAGTGTCCACTACCCACCCCACCAACACCCCTAACAACCTCAGTGTCCACTACCCACCCTACCAACACCCCCTAACAACCTCAGTGTCCACTACCCACCCCACCAACACCCCTCTCAACCTCAGTGTACACTACCCACCCTACCAACACCCCTAACAACCTCAGTGTCCACTACCCACCCCACCAACACCCCTCTCAACCTCAGTGTCCACTACCCACCCCACCAACACCCCTAACAACCTCAGTGTCCACTACCCACCCCACCAACACCCCTCTCAACCTCAGTGTCCACTACCCACCCCACCAACACCCCTAACAACCTCAGTGTCCACTACCCACCCCACCAACACCCCTCTCAACCTCAGTGTCCACTACCCACCCCACCAACACCCCTCTCAACCTCAGTGTACACTACCCACCCCACCAACACCCCTCTCAACCTCAGTGTCCACTACCCACCCTACCAACACCCCTAACAACCTCAGTGTCCACTACCCACCCCACCAACACCCCTCTCAACCTCAGTGTACACTACCCACCCCACCAACACCCCTCTCAACCTCAGTGTCCACTACCCACCCCACCAACACCCCTCTCAACCTCAGTGTCCACTACCCACCCCACCAACACCCCTCTCAACCTCAGTGTCCACTACCCACCCACCTACCTAACAACCTCAGTGTCCCTACCCACCCCACCAACACCCCTCTCATCCTCAGTGTCCACTACCCACCCCACCAACACCCCTCTCAACCTCAGTGTCCACTACCCACCCCACCAACACCCCTCTCAACCTCAGTGTCCACTACCCACCCTACCAACACCCCTAACAACCTCAGTGTCCACTACCCACCCCACCAACACCCTCTGAACCTCAGTGTACACTACCCACCCCACCAACACCCCTCTCAACCTCAGTGTCCACTACCCACCCCACCAACACCCCTCTCAACCTCAGTGTACACTACCCACCCCACCAACACCCCTCTCAACCTCAGTGTCCACTACCCACCCCTACCAACACCCCTAACAACCTCAGTGTCCACTACCCACCCCACCAACATCCCTACCAACCTCAGTGTCCACTACCCACCCCACCAACACCCCTCTCAACCTCAGTGTACACTACCCACCCCACCAACACCCCTCTCAACCTCAGTGTCCACTACCCACCCCACCAACACCCCTCTCAACCTCAGTGTCCACTACCCACCCACCAACACCCCTAACAACCTCAGTGTCCACTACCCACCCCACCAACACCCCTCTCAACCTCAGTGTCCACTACCCACCCCACCAACACCCCTAACAACCTCAGTGTCCACTACCCACCCCACCAACACCCCTCTCAACCTCAGTGTCCACTACCCACCCCACCAACACCCCTCTCAACCTCAGTGTCCACTACCCACCCCACCAACACCCTTCTCAACCTGTGTCCACTACCCACCCCACCAACACCCCTCTCAACCTCAGTGTCCACTACCCACCCCACCAACACCCCTAACAACCTCAGTGTCCACTACCCACCCTACCAACACCCCTAACAACCTCAGTGTCCACTACCCACCCCACCAACACCCCTCTCAACCTCAGTGTACACTACCCACCCTACCAACACCCCTAACAACCTCAGTGTCCACTACCCACCCCACCAACACCCCTCTCAACCTCAGTGTCCACTACCCACCCCACCAACACCCCTAACAACCTCAGTGTCCACTACCCACCCCACCAACACCCCTCTCAACCTCAGTGTCCACTACCCACCCTACCAACACCCCTAACAACCTCAGTGTCCACTACCCACCCCACCAACATCCCTACCAACCTCAGTGTCCACTACCCACCCCACCAACACCCCTCTCAACCTCAGTGTCCACTACCCACCCTACCAACACCCCTAACAACCTCAGTGTCCACTACCCACCCTACCAACACCCCTAACAACCTCAGTGTCCACTACCCACCCCACCAACACCCCTACCAACCTCAGTGTCCACTACCCACCCCACCAACACCCCTCTCAACCTCAGTGTCCACTACCCACCCCACCAACATCCCTACCAACCTCAGTGTCCACTACCCACCCCACCAACACCCCTCTCAACCTCAGTGTCCACTACCCACCCCTACCAACACCCTCTCAACCTCAGTGTCCACTACCCACCCTACCAACACCCTCTAACAACCTCAGTGTCCACTACCCACCCTACCAACACCCCTAACAACCTCAGTGTCCACTACCCACCCCACCAACATCCCTACCAACCTCAGTGTCCACTACCCACCCCACCAACACCCCTCTCAACCTCAGTGTCCACTACCCACCCCACCAACATCCCTACCAACCTCAGTGTCCACTACCCACCCCACCAACATCCCTACCAACCCAGTGTCCACTACCCACCCCACCAACACCCCTCTCAACCTCAGTGTCCACTACCCACCCTACCAACACCCCTAACAACCTCAGTGTCCACTACCCAACCCACCAACACCCCTCTCAACCTCAGTGTCCACTACCCACCCCACCAACACCCTCTCAACCTCAGTGTACACTACCCACCCCACCAACACCCCTCTCAACCTCAGTGTCCACTACCCACCCCACCAACACCCCCTCAACCTCAGTGTACACTACCCACCCCACCAACACCCCTCTCAACCTCAGTGTCCACTACCCACCCCACCAACACCCCTAACAACCTCAGTGTCCACTACCCACCCCACCAACACCCCTCTCAACCTCAGTGTCCACTACCCACCCCACCAACACCCCTCTCAACCTCAGTGTCCACTACCCACCCCACCAACACCCCTCTCAACCTCAGTGTCCACTACCCACCCTACCAACCTAACAACCTCAGTGTCCACTACCCACCCCACCAACACCCCTCTCAACCTCAGTGTACACTACCCACCCCACCAACACCCCTCTCAACCTCAGTGTCCACTACCCACCCCACCAACACCCCCTCAACCTCAGTGTACACTACCCACCCCACCAACACCCCTCTCAACCTCAGTGTCCACTACCCACCCTACCAACACCCCTAACAACCTCAGTGTCCACTACCCACCCCACCAACATCCCTACCAACCTCAGTGTCCACTACCCACCCCACCAACACCCCTCTCAACCTCATTGTACACTACCCGCCCCACCAACACCCCTCTCAACCTGTGTCCACTACCCACCCCACCAACACCCCTCTCAACCTCAGTGTCCACTACCCACCCCACCAACACCCCTAACAACCTCAGTGTCCACTACCCACCCCACCAACACCCCTCTCAACCTCAGTGTCCACTACCCACCCCACCAACACCCCTAACAACCTCAGTGTCCACTACCCACCCCACCAACACCCTCTCAACCTCAGTGTCCACTACCCACCCCACCAACACCCCTCTCAACCTCAGTGTCCACTACCCACCCCACCAACACCCTTCTCAACCTGTGTCCACTACCCACCCCACCAACACCCCCTCAAGTGTCCACTACCCACCCCACCAACACCCCTAACAACCTCAGTGTCCACTACCCACCCCACCAACACCCCTAACAACCTCAGTGTCCACTACCCACCCCACCAACACCCCTCTCAACCTCAGTGTCCACTACCCACCCTACCAACACCCCTAACAACCTCAGTGTCCACTACCCACCCCACCAACACCCCTCTCAACCTCAGTGTCCACTACCCACCCCACCAACACCCCTCTCATCCTCAGTGTACATTACCCACCCCACCAACACCCCTCTCAACCTCAGTGTCCACTACCCACCCTACCAACACCCCTAACAACCTCAGTGTCCACTACCCACCCCACCAACATCCCTACCAACCTCAGTGTCCACTACCCACCCCACCAACACCCTCTCAACCTCAGTGTCCACTACCCACCCTACCAACACCCACAACCTCAGTGTCCACTACCCACCCCAACACCCCTAACAACCTCAGTGTCCACTACCCACCCCACCAACATCACCACCAACCTCAGTGTCCACTACCCACCCCACCAACACCCCTCTCAACCTCAGTGTCCACTACCCACCCCACCAACATCCCTCTCAACCTCAGTGTCCACTACCCACCCCACCAACACCCCTCTCAACCTCAGTGTCCACTACCCACCCTACCAACACCCCTAACAACCTCAGTGTCCACTACCCACCCTACCAAACCCCTCTCAACCTCAGTGTCCACTACCCACCCTACCAACACCCCTAACAACCTCAGTGTCCACTACCCAACCCACCAACACCCCTCTCAACCTCAGTGTCCACTACCCACCCCACCAACACCCCTCTCAACCTCAGTGTACACTACCCACCCCACCAACACCCCTCTCAACCTCAGTGTCCACTACCCACCCCACCAACACCCCCTCAACCTCAGTGTCCACTACCCACCCCACCAACACCCCTCTCAACCTCAGTGTACACTACCCACCCCACCAACACCCCCTCTCAACCTCAGTGTCCACTACCCACCCCACCAACACCCCTCTCAACCTCAGTGTACACTACCCACCCCACCAACACCCCTAACAACCTCAGTGTCCACTACCCACCCCACCAACACCCTCTCAACCTCAGTGTCCACTACCCACCCCACCAACACCCCTCTCAACCTCAGTGTCCACTACCCACCCCACCAACACCCCTCTCAACCTCAGTGTCCACTACCCACCCCACCAACACCCCTCTCAACCTCAGTGTCCACTACCCACCCCACCAACACCCTCTCAACCTCATTCCACTACCCACCCCACCAACACCCCCCTCTCAACCTGTGTCCACTACCCACCCCACCAACACCCCTCTCAACCTCAGTGTCCACTACCCACCCCACCAACACCCCTAACAACCTCAGTGTCCACTACCCACCCCACCAACACCCCCTCAACCTCAGTGTCCACTACCCACCCCACCAACACCCCTAACAACCTCAGTGTCCACTACCCACCCCACCAACACCCTCTCAACCTCAGTGTCCACTACCCACCCCACCAACACCCCTCTCAACCTCAGTGTCCACTACCCACCCCACCAACATCCCTACCAACCTCAGTGTCCACTACCCACCCCACCAACACCCCTCTCAACCTCATTGTACACTACCCGCCCCACCAACACCCTCTCAACCTCAGTGTCCACTACCCACCCCACCAACACCCCTCTCAACCTCAGTGTCCACTACCCACCCCACCAACACCCCTAACAACCTCAGTGTCCACTACCCACCCCACCAACACCCTCTCAACCTCAGTGTCCACTACCCACCCCACCAACACCCCTAACAACCTCAGTGTCCACACCCACCCCACCAACACCCCTCTCAACCTCAGTGTCCACTACCCACCCCACCAACACCCCTCTCAACCTCAGTGTCCACTACCCACCCCACCAACACCCCTCTCAACCTCAGTGTCCACTACCCACCCCACCAACACCCCTCTCAACCTCAGTGTCCACTACCCACCCCACCAACACCCCCTAACAACCTCAGTGTCCACTACCCACCCTACCAACACCCCTAACAACCTCAGTGTCCACTACCCACCCCACCAACACCCTCTCAACCTCAGTGTCCACTACCCACCCCACCAACACCCCTCTCAACCTCAGTGTCCACTACCCACCCCACCAACACCCCTCTCAACCTCAATGTCCACTACCCACCCCACCAACACCCCTAACAACCTCAGTGTCCACTACCCACCCCACCAACACCCTCTCAACCTCAGTGTCCACTACCCACCCTACCAACACCCCTAACAACCTCAGTGTCCACTACCCACTCTAACAACCTCAGTGTCCACTACCCACCCCACCAACACCCCTCTCAACCTCAGTGTCCACTACCCACCCTACCAACACCCCTAACAACCTCAGTGTCCACTACCCACCCTACCAACACCCCTCAACCTCAGTGTCCACTACCCACCCCACCAACATCCCTACCAACCTCAGTGTCCACTACCCACCCCACCAACACCCTCTCAACCTCAGTGTCCACTACCCACCCCACCAACATCCCTACCAACCTCAGTGTCCACTACCCACCCCACCAACACCCCTCTCAACCTCAGTGTCCACTACCCACCCCACCAACACCCTCTCAACCTCAGTGTCCACTACCCACCCCACCAACACCCCTCTCAACCTCAGTGTCCACTACCCACCCTACCAACACCCCTAACAACCTCAGTGTCCACTACCCAACCCACCAACACCCCTCTCAACCTCAGTGTCCACTACCCACCCCACCAACACCCCTCTCAACCTCAGTGTACACTACCCACCCCACCAACACCCCTCTCAACCTCAGTGTCCACTACCCACCCCACCAACACCCCTCTCAACCTCAGTGTCCACTACCCACCCCACCAACACCCCTCTCAACCTCAGTGTCCACTACCCACCCCACCAACACCTCTCAACCTCAGTGTCCACTACCCACCCCACCAACACCCCTCTCAACCTCAGTGTACACTACCCACCCCACCAACACCCTCTCAACCTCAGTGTACACTACCCACCCCACCAACACCCCTCTCAACCTCAGTGTCCACTACCCACCCCACCTACCCCCCACCTCAGTGTCACTACCCACCCCACCACACCCCTAACAACCTCAGTGTCCACTACCCACCCCACCAACACCCCTCTCAACCTCAGTGTACACTACCCACCCCACCAACACCCCTCTCAACCTCAGTGTCCACTACCCACCCCACCAACACCCCTCTCAACCTCAGTGTCCACTACCCACCCCACCAACACCCCTCTCAACCTCAGTGTCCACTACCCACCCCACCAACACCCCTCTCAACCTCAGTGTACACTACCCACTCCCACCAACACCCCTCTCAACCTCAGTGTCCACTACCCACCCCACCAACACCCCTCTCAACCTCAGTGTCCACTACCCACCCCACCAACACCCTCAACCTCAGTGTCCACTACCCACCCCACCAACACCCCTCTCAACCTCAGTGTACACTACCCACCCCACCAACACCTCTCAACCTCTTGATTGTCATTGACAGTCAATACAAAAGAACCTTGTTTTAGCCCAATAGATTTGCATGTCATCCCCATTCACACGTATGTCCCCTGCAGACTTACAGCTGGAGCACAGGCAGCCGTTACAATACCAACAATACCCCCGGAGAGGAACTGAATTGGGGCTGAATCCACCTATTAGCCCCTCATTAGAGACAGCTTTTCTTAAACACACCAAGACAATGGGAGTGGCGGGGGAGGGAAGGGGGAGATGATTCTTGTATTGCTACTGTTTAGTTGTGTGTTGGTCTTCTCAAGCAGAAACCAGGGGGGTTTATGTTTCTCCTGGTGGTCAGTGAGCCCACAGAAAAAAACAATCACTGTTGAAAAATGCTAGCCTCTCTCTCAATTCAATTCAATTCAATTCAAGGGGCTTTATTGGCATGGGAAACATGTGTTAACATTGCCAAAGTAAGTGAGGTAGATAATATACAACATTTTTATTGTTTATTTCACTTAACAGTAAACATTACACATACAGAAATTTCAAAACAATAAAGACAGTACAAATGTCATATTATACATATATATACAGTGTTGTAGCGATGTACAAATGGTTAAAGAACACAAGAGAAAATAAATAAGCATAAATATGGGTTGTATTTACAATGGTGTTTGTTCTTCACTGGTTGCCCTTTTCTCGTGGCAACAGGTCACAAAATCTTGCTGCTGTGATGTCACACTGTGGAATTTCACCCAGTAGATATGGGAGTTTATCAAAATTGGATTTGTTTTTGAATTCTTTGTGGATCTGTATAATCTGAGGGAAATATGTCTCTCTAATATGGTCATACATTGGGCAGGAGGTTAGGAAGTGCAGCTCAGTTTCCACCTCATTTTGTGGGCAGTGAGCACATAGCCTGTCTTCTCTTGAGAGCCATGTCTGCCTACGACGGCCTTTCTCAATAGCAAGGCTATGCTAACTAAGTCTGTACATAGTCAAAGCTTTCCTTAAGTTTGGGTCAGTCACAGTGGTCAGGTATTCTGCCGCTGTGTACTCTCTGTGTAGGGCCGAATAGCATTCTCGTTTGCTCTATTTTTTTTGTTAATTCTTTCCAATGTGTCAAGTAATTATCTTTTTGTTTTCTCATGATTTGGTTGGGTCTAATTGCGCTGCTGTCCTGACCCCACAACCGTAAAGGGCAATGGGCTCTATGACTGATTCAAGTATTTTTAGCCAGATCTTAATTGGTATGTTGAAATTTCTCTCTCTGTCTCTCTGTCTCTCTGTCTCTCTCTCTGTCCGTCCGTCCGTCCGGGCATGAGGATAGCACCACAGGAAGAAAACGTTGGCAGAATTTGAAACCCAACAGAGACCAAGAGGTCTGCTTTTAATCCGTCCGTCCGTCCGTCCGTCGTCCCGTCCTGTCCCGTCCCGTCCCGTCCCGTCCTGTCCTGTCTTTCAACACACAGGCTACCTGCCTGTGTGTCTGAAGAGACAGAAAGGAGGATAATGCGTAATGAAGTTCTCCATCAAAACATATGTGACTTTGGAGAAAGTTTCATTTACATTTTCACATTTAGTCGTTTGTCTTATATTTCAAAAGCAAATTACAGTCAATTTATATACAATCATATACAATGAAAGGCTATGAAGGCTTATCTGTTTTTCCATGAGCATAAATCCTTTCCAGATAGCTGAATATTCGTAGTGTGTAGTGTATGTATTTCGTATTTTCTTTTTTATACTGAACAAAAATATTAACACAACATTTAAAGTGTTGGTCCCATGTTCCATGAACTGAAATGAAACCTCTCTCTCTCTCCCATAACAATTCCCCAGGGAAAGAGAGAGGGAGAGGCCTGTGTGTCTACCACAGCCCCTCCACCCCCTGCCTGCAGCTGATTGGCAGTGACCATGTTTGCATTTAGGCCTCATTCAGGAGTGACCTGCTGCTCTTAATTACCACACTTGAGGAACTTGATGACACAGGAATTTGTAAAATGTCAAATTAGTACAACAACAACAAAACAAAGAGGGCCTTTCCCTGTCCTCCTGTCCTCCTCCTCCTCTCCTCCTCCTCCTCTCCTCCTCTCCCTTCACCTCCTCCTCTCCCTGTCCTCCTCTCCTCCTCCCTCACCTCCTCCCCTGTCCTTCTCCTCTCCTCCTGTCCTCCTCCCCTGTCCTCTCCTCCTCACCTCCTCCCCTGTCCTCCTCCCCCTGTCCTCCTCCTGTCCTCCTCTCCTCTCCTGATCCCAGCATTAGGCAGGCCAGGTGAGTCCCCTTACTGAGGTGAGAGAGGCTGTAGGGGTTGTTGCTGTTCTCTACTCAAGCTCTACACCAAAAACACAGTGTTTTGTATGTGTGTGTGTATCTGTTCATATGAGATGCCTTTTTCAGATGTTATCAAAAGCAAACATTTCAGTGGTGAATCTATGCAGCTGATCAAACCATTTGTACAACACTATCGTTAAATGTGCCTGATGCCTTGGCGTCTAATGGATGTCCCTGTACACATACAAACATGCATGTGATGTGGAACCTTTTACATAAATCACAGGATGCCGGGTTTTAAGGCCTCATCAAAGATGAATTCAAAGCCTTCTTATTCATGGAGGCTCGATGAAAGAGGAGAGAAGAAAGGAGAAACCACTTGAAGGGAAAGGCCCTCCAACAAACAATGCTTAGACTAAGGTTGGATTGGAGGGGAATGGGACTGGAGGAAGTGGTGCTGAAGGTAATGTATGGAAGGAGGAGGGGGAGGAGGGGGAGGAGGGGGAAGTGGTACTGAAGGTAATGTATGGAAGGGGAGGGGGAGGAGGGGGAAGTGGTACTGAAGGTAATGTATGGAAGGAGGAGGGGAGGATGGAGGAAGTGGTACTGAAGGTAATGTATGGAAGGAGGAGGGGGGAGGAGGGGGGAAGTGGTACTGAAGGTAATGTATGGAAGGAGGAGGGGGAGGATGGGGGAAGTGGTACTGAAGGTAATGTATGGAAGGAGGAGGGGGAGGAGGGGGGGGGAAGTGGTACTGAAGGTAATGTATGGAAGGAGGAGGGGGAGGATGGAGGAAGTGGTGCTGAAGGTAATGTATGGAAGGAGGAGGGGGGAGGAGGGGGGAAGTGGTACTGAAGGTAATGTATGGAAGGAGGAGGGGGAGGATGGAGGAAGTGGTACTGAAGGTAATGTATGGAAGGAGGGGGGGAGGATGGAGGAAGTGGTGCTGAAGGTAATGTATGGAAGGGGGAGGAGGGGGAAGTGGTACTGAAGGTAATGCATGGAAGGAGGAGGAGGGAGGAGGGGGGAAGTGGTACTGAAGGTAATGTATGGAAGGAGGAGGGGGGAGGATGGAGGAAGTGGTACTGAAGGTAATGTATGGAAGGAGGAGGGGGAGGATGGAGGAAGTGGTACTGAAGGTAATGTATGGAAGGAGGAGGGGGGAGGATGGAGGAAGTGGTACTGAAGGTAATGTATGGAAGGAGGAGGGGGAGGAGGGGGAAGTGGTGCTGAAGGTAATGCATGGAAAGGAGGGGGAGGAGGGGGGAAGTGGTACTGAAGTAAATGTATGGAAGGAGGAGGGGGAGGATGGAGGAAGTGGTACTGAAGGTAAATGTATGGAAGGAGGAGGGGGGAGGATGGAGGAAGTGGTACTGAAGGTAATGTATGGAAGGAGGAGGGGGGGTGGAGGAAGTGGTACTGAAGGTAATGTATGGAAGGAGGAGGGGGAGGATGGAGGAAGTGGTACTGAAGGTAATGTATGGAAGGAGGAGGGGGAGGATGGAGGAAGTGGTACTGAAGGTAATGTATGGAAGGAGGAGGGGGAGGA
>NW_027005551.1:0-10000 GCF_036934945.1 Oncorhynchus masou masou | reverse complement strand
AGCATAGCCCACACAGGACAAACACACAGATTATTATAGGAGTATAGCCCACACAGGACAAACACACAGATTAATTATAGGAGCATAGCCCACACAGGACAAACACACAGATTAATTATAGGATCATAGCCCACACAGGACAAACACACAGATTAATTATAGGAGTATATCCCACACAGGACAAACACACAGATTAATTATAGGAGCATAGCCCACACAGGACAAACACACAGATTAATTATAGGAGCATAGCCCACACAGGACAAACACACAGATTAATTATAGGAGCATAGACAACACCACACAGGACAAACACACAGATTATTATAGGAGTATAGCCCACACAGGACAAACACACAGATTAATTATAGGAGCATAGCCCACACAGGACAAACACACAGATTAATTATAGGATCATAGCCCACACAGGACAAACACACAGATTAATTATAGGAGCATAGCCCACACAGGACAAACACACAGATTAATTATAGGAGTATATCCCACACAGGACAAACACACAGATTAATTATAGGAACATAGCCCACACAGGACAAACACACAGATTAATTATAGGAGCATAGCCAACACAGGACAAACACACATATTAATTATAGGATCATAGCCCACAGGACAAACACACAGATTAATTATAGGAGCATAGCCCACACAGGACAAACACACAGATTAATTATAGGAGCATAGCCCACACAGGACAAACACACAGATTAATTATAGGAGCATAGCCCACACAGGACAAACACACAGATTAATTATAGGAGCATAGCCCACACAGGACAAACACACAGATTAATTATAGGAGCATAGCTCACACAGGACAAACACACAGATTAATTATAGGAGCATAGCCCACACAGGACAAACACACAGATTAATTATAGGAGCATAGCTCACACAGGACAAACACACAGATTAATTATAGGAGCATAGCCCACACAGGACAAACACACAGATTAATTATAGGAGCATAGCCCACACAGGACAAACACACAGATTAATTATAGGAGCATAGCCCACACAGGACAAACACACAGATTAATTATAGGATCATAGCCCACACAGGACAAACACACAGATTAATTATAGGAGCATAGCTCACACAGGACAACACACAGATTAATTATAGGAGCATAGCCCACACAGGACAAACACACAGATTAATTATAGGAGCATAGCCCACACAGGACAAACACACAGATTAATTATAGGAGCATAGCCCACACAGGACAAACACACAGATTAATTATAGGAGCATAGCTCACACAGGACAAACACACAGATTAATTATAGGAGCATAGCCCACACAGGACAAACACACAGATTAATTATAGGAGCATAGCCCACACAGGACAAACACACAGATTAATTATAGGAGCATAGCCCACACAGGACAAACACACAGATTAATTATAGGAGCATAGCCCACACAGGACAAACACACAGATTAATTATAGGAGCATAGCCCACACAGGACAAACACACAGATTAATTATAGGTGTTATGTACTTGAGTGAAGACCCAAAAGCGGTTTTAACAGAAAACAGAGTTCTTTAATGAAAAACAGGAATGGCATAAATCCTCTTCTAACGTAGTCAATGGAACAAAAGAACGTTAGTATAATGCTGGATGCACCTGCCAGGCAGACTCCGACAGGATAGGACAGGACAAACACACAGCTTGCTTCTGGCATCAAAAACACAAACAAGAATCAGACACTGGAAAGTAGCAGGAACATAGAAACAGGACAGACCCAGAGGGAAGAAGAACAGGTGTGAAAGAGTGAAGGAGCTAGTTAGGGAGATGTAGAACAGCTGAAGAATGAGACACAGAAGGTAACCTAAAAAGACCAGCAGAGAGACAATTATAGGAGCATAGAACAGACATAACAAGACATGACAAAGCATAGCCCACACAGGACAAACACACAGATTAATTATAGGAGCATAGCCCACACAGGACAAACACACAGATTAATTATAGGAGCATAGCCCACACAGGACAAACACACAGATTAATTATAGGAGCATAGCCCACACAGGACAAACACACAGATTAATTATAGGAGCATAGCCACACAGGACAAACACACAGATTAATTATAGGAGCATAGCCCACACAGGACAAACAAACAGATTAATTATAGGAGCATAGCTCACACAGGACAAACACACAGATTATTATAGGAGCATAGCCCACACAGGACAAACACACAGATTAATTATAGGAGCATAGCCCACACAGGACAAACACACAGATTAATTATAGGAGCATAGCCCACACAGGACAAACACACAGATTAATTATAGGAGCATAGCCCACACAGGACAAACACACAGATTAATTATAGGAGCATAGCCCACACAGGACAAACACACAGATTAATTATAGGAGCATAGCCCACACAGGACAAACACACAGATTAATTATAGGAGCATAGCCCACACAGGACAAACACACAGATTAATTATAAGAGCATAGCCCACACAGGACAAACACACAGATTAATTATAGGAGCATAGCCCACACAGGACAAACACACAGATTAATTATAGGAGCATAGCCCACACAGGACATGTGTTCAAAACCTACCTGTTTTATATTCTGTCTGTAGTTTAGGACAAAGATATGTCTGATTAGGTGCAGTGTTGAACTGGCACACTGCAGTCCACATACACAAAACATTTAAGTGCCTTTGAACAGGGTATGGTAGTAGGTGCCAGGTTTGTGTTAAGAACTGACGCTGCTGGATTTTTCACGCTCAACAATTTCCTGTGTGCCAAAGGACTTTCAGTCAACGGTGAGAAGCATTGGAGTCAACATGGAACAGCATCCCTGTGGAACACTTCAGACACCTTGTAGAGTCCATGCCCTGAATAACTGAGTCTGGTCTGAGGGCAAAGGGGAGGGGGGTCAATTGAAATTGACTTAACTAGTAATCAAACACTACTTTTGATAAAACATTGTCGGTGTGAGGTCATATAGAATGCATTCAGTTGTCTCATAAGGTCATGGTAAAAGGAATGAATGGATTGAGTTGGTCACAACACTACTTTAAACATTGTCTAACTTTACTGGTGATGTTACATAGATTGAAGGCCTATACAAATAAGGAATGATATTACTTTATGTGACAAGTAGGTTATGGGTAAAGAACGTACTGATTGAGTCGTTCAGGGTGTAAGCGGATTCCTATTGGAGAGGACGCAGCCCTGTGGGCGTGGCTGTCCAGGGTAAGCGGCCAAGGTGTTGTTATTCCGTGTGGTTAGGAGCCGGAGCAAGAAGACGCACGAGGAAGACAGTCGTGGAGTGTAGTTTTTTTCTCCAGAGAACAGGAGGCTGTTTCACTAAATATTGTTTAAAGACAAAGTGTGGCGCAAGGATTAGGCGTTGCTGCCTGACAAATCCGTCTGCATTATCGAGTCGAAATGGACTTGATTTGATTGCACCGAGGCGCGTTTCCTAAAGGTACACTGGGAGTGAATTTAGTGGTGGCAAGATCTATCAGATGGCGCTTCTCTCTTTGATTGGCATTGCATATTGATGCGCTAGCTACATTTCCCCGTGTGATCGACTTGGTGAGTTATACATTTGATCAACTTGTTTCATCACTGTATTTCTTAGCCTTTACGTGTGAGTGAATAAGATTAACACCCAAAGTACATTGGGTGTATTATTGATAGAACATAGAAACAGTAATACAATGTTTCAAACGTTCAGAGCGCACTTCCTGTCCAATAACCTCAAGTATCTTTTTTATGGGCATCCACAGCGTTGGAGGAGCTTCCATGGCGACCATGACGCACATCTGCCCTCTTTACATCAGCGTTCTGTGCCTGCTCCTGCTGATGCGCGCACTACCGGTGCGCGCTGCCTCCAAGGCCATCGTGTGAACCCATCACGGTCCCCATGTGCAAAGGCATCGGCTACAACCTGACCTACACGCCCAACCAGTTTAACCACGACACTCAGGACGAGGTGGGGCTGGAGGTGCACCAGTTCTGGGCTGGTGCGCATCCACTGTTCCCCTGACCTGCTCTTCTTCCTCTGCAGCATGTACACCCCAATCTGCATCCCGGACTATCGCAAGCCTCTGCCCCCGTGCCGCTCCGTGTGCGAGCGGGCTGACGCGGCTGCTCCCCCTGATGAGCCAGTATGGGTTTGAATGGCCCGAGAGGATGAGCTGCGAGGGGCTGCCAGAGCTGGGTGATGCTGACCTCCTCTGTATGGACCGGAACAGCAGTGACGCCACTACTCTATCCCCAGGCCCGGCCTTCCCCCCGAAGCCTACCCCCAAGGCCCCCTACCGCAACCCAGCCCGCCGCAGGCCGCATCTCCTGCCCAAACCCCACCACAGTCACCACCACCAGGACTGTGAACAACGCGGCTGCCGCTGTCGCCACCCCCTGGTGTCCGTCAAGCATGAGGCCCGCTCACTGTACGGCCGCGGCGTCCACACAGGCCCCGTGGAGAACTGCGCCCAGCCCTGCCGTCAGCCCTACTTCACCCCGGACGAACACGCCTTCACCTCCCTCTGGATTGGCCTGTGGTCGGTCCTCTGCTTCGTCTCGACCTTAACTACGGTGGTCACGTTCCTGATCGACCGCGACCGCTTCTCCTACCCCGAGCTGCCTATCGTCTACCTGGCTGCCTGCTACCTCTTCATCTCCCTGGGATACATGGTGCGGCTGGCGGCGGGCCACGAGCGTGTGGCGTGCTCCGAGGACGGCGGGCACGTGCTGTACGACGCCCGGGCCCTGCCGGCCTGTGCACCTTGGTGTTCCTGCTGGTCTACTTCTTTGGCATGGCCGGCGCAATCTGGTGGGTGGTGCTCTCGCTCACCTGGTTCCTGGCGGCGGGTATGAAGTGGGGCAACGAGGCCATCGCCGGGTACTCGCAGTACTTCCACCTGGCCGCCTGGCTGGTGCCCAGCGTCAAGACCATCGCCGTGCTGGCCCTGAGCGCGGCTGACGGAGACCCTGTGGCAGGGATCTGCTACGTGGGCAACCAGAGTGTGGAGAGCCTGCGGGGCTTCGTGCTTGCTCCCCTGGTGGTCTACCTCTTCACCGGCTCCCTCTTCCTCCTAGCGGGGTTTGTGTCGTTGTTCCGCATCCGCAGCGTCATCAAGCAGGGGGGGACCAAGACGGACAAGCTGGAGAAGCTGATGTTAAGGCTGGGCCTCTTTACCGTCCTCTACACGGTCCCTGCAGCGGTGGTGGTGGCCTGTCTGGTGTACGAGCAGCACCTCAGGCCCCAGTGGGACAGGGGTCTTTCCTGCTCCTGCCAGGCTGAGAGAGAGGCTAAGCCTAGGGCCAGACCACGCCATCTTCATGCTGAAGTACTTTATGAGCCTGGTGGTGGGGATCACCTCGGGGTGTGGGTGTGGTCGGGGAAGACTCTGGAGTCATGGAGGAGGTTCCTGGGGAGCTGCTGTTGTTCATGTCCCTGCTGGGGCCACAAACCGTCCAGCGTGTCAGTATACAGCGAGGCCAGCACATCCCTCACGACACGCACCGGGCTGCTCCCCTCGCAGTCTGAGCACAAGTCCCTGTCGCACCCATCTGTGTGACCAGACTGGCTGGACGCTTGTCAGACTCATGGTGCTCCACAGTGGCTGACGGAAACTAGATGGATGTTAATTTAACTTATTGAACAGACTGTAAATTATGTAAACTATTGTCTTCACATAAGGACATGTTGAAACAAATTGTGGCAATATAGAAGTATTTTGTATTATATTTCCTAGTTCTCATTCTAGACTCATTGCAGGAGATTTCCCCTGAAGTTGGAACTTTTCTAAAGGTGTTTTTAAATTATCTGGGGGGACAGTTCAATATGTCTCTAGAATTTTTAAATGACATGTTTTGCTAGTGTGTTCTTAACCTGAAGCGTAATGGTTAGGAATCCAATCAGTCATGTCATTGACCTGGAGATAAGTGGCATGGTATTCTTCTATACGTAATAAAGATGGAGAATTGCTATTTGTCATTTTATTTAAAGTGGCCTTCCTAAAAGGACATTTCACTCTTGAAATGTGTATGGACACAGTAACGCCTTGTGAGGATGAAGGAATTTCACTACCCATTTATGATTGTGCATATTTTAATATGAAGTCAGTTTTTAAAAAGTCCAGATGAATTGAGAGGTGTCACCACTCAATGTTTTACTTCTCCTGTTAAATGGATATCCCAAGAATAAGGGTGAAAATGAGGAAAATAGTGTTAACTGAATTTCATCGTTCTCCCCCTTGCTTGAGGAGCAATACAGACCCCTCCCCCTTGCTTGAGGAGCAATACAGACCCCTCCCCCTTGCTTGAGGAGCAATACAGACCCCTCCCCCTTGCTTGAGGAGCAATACAGACCCCCCCCCACCACCACCACTTGTGCTGTGATTACTTACCTGGACCACCTATTGAGACTGGAGTGCCTCTTTAAAAAAAGGTGCAACTTCCCACTTTAGAGACCACTGTTGTAGCCTCTTCTGCCTCCATGTGGTGGGTTCTAGTAATTACAGCAGCACATGTTTGTCCTCTGCAAATGTGTTAACCATAATCTACCTGTAGCATCCCATTTATCGAATGGCCTTTGTCTTAAATACCTAATAAATCAACTGGTTTATTAGTGTACATGCGATTTTTTAAAATCTTTTTTAAATTGTCTTGTCCAATTCTGGCATGTTAAACTATGTAGCCTGTAACCCAGGTAGCGAATAAATGCTTGTGTGAATCTGGAGTATGTTCTGCCGTGGGTTGTTCTGATTCTAAACACCATCAGACCGCTTATGGAGCCTACGATTCTCCAGTCTGGTCCTGTCAGATCTATGAAAAACCAATGGGAAAATAGAATCAGCGCAATTTATTTGAAGTAATTTCAAATACAGGGCTTGATTGAGCTTAACCTGACACATGAAACCAATAGAACTGCCAACCCGACCCAGCTCGCACCACAGACAGGCTAAAGTAAACCCAGAACTGCCAAACCCACCCAGCTCGCACCACAGGCAGGCTAAAGTAAACCCAGAACTGCCAAACCCACCCAGCTCGCACCACAGGCAGGCTAAAGTAAACCCAGAACTGCCAAACCCACCCAGCTCACTCCACAGGCAGGCTAAAGTAAACCCAGAACTGCCAAACCCACCCAGCTTGTACTCCAGACAGGCTAAAGTAAACCCAGAACTGCCCACCCAGCTCCACAGGCAGGCTAAAGTAAACCCAGAACTGCCAACCCCACCCAGCTTGTACTCCAGACAGGCTAAAGTAAACCCAGAACTGCCAAACCCACCCAGCTGGCACCACAGGCAGGCTAAAGTAAACCCAGAACTGCCAAACCCACCCAGCTGGCACCACAGGCAGGCTAAAGTAAACCCAGAACTGCCAAACCCACCCAGCTTGTACTCCAGACAGGCTAAAGTAAACCCAGTACTGCCAAACCCAACCAGCTGGTACTCCAGACAGGCTAAAGTAAACCCAGAACTGCCAAACCCACCCAGCTGGTACTCCAGACAGGCTAAAGTAAACCCAGAACTGCCAAACCCAACCAGCTGTACTCCAGGCACTAAAGTAAACCCAGAACTGCCACCCACCAGCTGGCACCACAGGCAGGCTAAAGTAAACCCAGAACTGCCAACCCCCACCCAGCTGGTACTCCAGCTGGCACCACAGGCAGGCTAAAGTAAACCCAGAACTGCCAAACCCACCCAGCTGGTACTCCAGACAGGCTAAAGTAAACCCAGAACTGCAAAACCCACCCAGCTCGCACCACAGGCAGGCTAAAGTAAACCCAGAACTGCCAAACCCACCCAGCTTGTATGTACTCCAGACAGGCTAAAGTAAACCCAGAACTGCAAAACCCACCCAGCTGGCACCACAGGCAGGCTAAAGTAAACCCAGAACTGCCAACCCCACCCAGCTGGTACTCCAGGCAGGCTAAAGTAAACCCAGAACTGCCAACCCCACCCAGCTGGCACCACAGGCAGGCTAAAGTAAACCCAGAACTGCCAACCCCACCCAGCTGGTACTCCAGACAGGCTAAAGTAAACCCAGAACTGCCAACCCCACCAGCTTGTACTCCAGACAGGCTAAAGACCAAATTTTAAACCCAGCTGGAAGGCTGTAAACCCAGAACTGCCAACCCCACCCAGCTGGTACTCCAGACAGGCTAAAGTAAACCCAGAACTGTAAACCCAGAACTGCCAACCCCACCCAGCTGGTACTCCAGACAGGCTAAAGTAAACCCAGAACTATCAACCCCACCCAGCTGTCCAGACAGGCTAAAGTAAAACCCAGAACTACCAACCCCACCCAGCTGGCACTAGTCCAGGCCAACCCCACCCAGCTTGCTCCAGACAGGCTAAGCAAACCCAGAAGCAAACACCAGCTGGCACCACCCAGCTGGTACTCCAGACAGGCTAAAGTAAACCCAGAACTGCCAAACCCACCAGCACCACAGGCTAAAGTAAACCCAGAACTGCCAACCCCACCCAGCTGGTACTCCAGACAGGCTAAAGTAAACCCAGAACTACCAACCCCACCCAGCTGGTACTCCAGACAGGCTAAAGCAAACCCAGGACTGACAACATAACATCACACATCTTATCTAGAAATAGACACCATACACAGATTTGATTTATTACGGTTTATTTGAAATAAACAGCAACTGAAAATATGTTCAATTAAAACCGATACATTTCCCAGCTAAGGGCCTACACAGTAAGCAAAGAAAACTGGCCTACGTCCCCATCTGTCCGTCCGTGTGCCAAACTACACCACAGGGTAGTTAGAGGCTTCGTCACCATGGTCAGTGTGTGGTGTCAGTCACTCTAACCCCTTCTTGCAGACCTGGAGTGTATGAGTCAGTATCAGTGGTGGAGCTGCCACCATACTGATTTGGGACCAGCTGTGTGTGTGGATGGTGCCAGTGAGTGTCTAGTTTAGGAAGGCCTTCGGTGCATCCTCAGCCTGTCCTGTGTGTGTAGCAGGTCCAGCTTTAGGACAGCACGGCGTGGGTGGTTCGGACGCCCACCAGATTGTCTGCGCTGAGGGACCTCCTTATGGTCACCTTGCCCAGATCCTTGTATCTGTCCTCACACAGTCTGGAGATCGCCTGGGAACACAACACTTATTACAGCACAGAGATAGCCTGGGAACACAACACTTATTACAGCAGAGATAGCCTGGGAACACAACACTTATTACAGCACAGAGATAGCCTGGGAACACAACACTTATTACAGCACAGAGATAGCCTGGGAACACAACACTTATTACAGCACAGAGATAGCCTGGGAACACAACACTTATTACAGCAGAGATAGCCTGGGAACAATTTTTTAGTAACTACATGATAGTAGGGGAGTAGGGGCTGGGGTTGTTACCAGGACTACCATTAAACTCTCCTCTTGCCAAGTAGCAGTGTTTTCATTCCTGCCGTTCTAGAAGCTCTCCTCACCTCCAGTTTAGTGGCTCGCTGGTTGTCAAGTGGCTCCAGGGGGAAGTTGAGGTTGTTGTCGTCGGCCAGGGAGCGCAGATCAAAGTAGTACTTGGCGTAGACGCTGGCCGGCACGTTGATGTTGAACTGAAGCAGCTCCAGGAAGTGCCTCTCCATCTCATTCCTGAGAGAGAAGCGAGAGAGAGCAGAGAGCAGAGAGAGAGCAAGAGAGAGAGCAAGGAGGGTACAGGTAGAGAGAGGGTACAGGCAGAGAGAGGGGTACAGGTAGAGAGAGAGGGGTACAGGTAGAGAGAGAGAGGGGTACAGGGGGCACAGGTAGAGAGGGTACAGGTAGAGAGAGGGGTACAGGTAGAGAGAGAGGGGGTACAGGTAGAGAGGGGGGTACAGGTAGAGAGGGTACAGGTAGAAGAGAGTACAGGTAGAGAGAGGGGTACAGGTAGAGAGAGGGGTACAGGTAGAGAGAGAGGGGTACAGGTAGAGAGAGAGGGGTACAGGTAGAGAGAGGGGTACAGGTAGAGAGGGGTACAGGTAGAGA
>NW_027005550.1:0-3910 GCF_036934945.1 Oncorhynchus masou masou | reverse complement strand
GGCAGTGAGACTCAGTGAAATATGTGGCCATGTGTATAACTAAATTGTTTTTGTGCATAGGTGCGTGTGTGTGGTAGTGAAGCCTTTACCAATGTGAGTCCACTGTGGCAGCTCTCCTAGCACTCTGCTCTCCCATGTGGCTCAGACTGCCCCTCCATCTCCTCTCTCTGTTTTCTCCTCTGGGTTTCCCTCATTTAGAAGTTCTAATAGTGTGTTGATGACCGGGCTGGAATTCTGCTCTCTCTCGGCTCCTCAGCAACAGGAGCTTCACATGTCTGACTCACAGGACCCAAATGTGAGGCAGGTAGGTGCACGCTCCCAGGGAGTGTGTGTCAGTGTCTGTATGTAAGGAACTGGGCTTGAGAGAGTGTGTGTGTTTAAAGCTTAGTGTACAGGATAAGTACGTCCAGAGGAGAGCTGTGTGTGAGTACGTGTGAACAATGTTTTCTGTTATAAACTAACAAAAATAATAATCCTGTCTTTCAAAGATAAGTAGAAATCCAAATAACTTCACAGATCTTCATTGTAAAGGGTTTTAACACTGTTTCCAATGCTTGTTCAGTGAACCATAAACAATTAAAGAACATGCACCTGTTGAATGGTCGTTAAGACACTAACAGCTTACAGACGGTAGGCAATTAAGGTCACAGTTATGAAAACTTAGGGCACTAAAGAGGCTTTTCTACTGCCTAGTTACAACTGGAACGCACAATCCCTCCATCAGTGCTCAGACTGTCCGCAATAGGCTGAGAGAGGCTGGACTGAGGGCTTGCAGGCCTGTTGTAAGGCAGGTCCTCACCAGACATCACCGGCTACAACGTTGCCTATAGGCACAAACCTAACGTCTCTGGACCAGACAGGACTGGCAAAAAGTGCTCTTCACTAACGAGTTGCGGTTTTGTCTCACCAGGGGTGATGGTCGGATTCGCATTTATCGCCGAAGGAATGAGCATTACACCGAGGCCTGTACTCTGGAGCGGGATCGATTTGGAGGTGGAGGGTCCGTCATGGTCTGGGGCGTCACAGCATCATCGGACTGAGCTTGTTGTCATTGCAGTCAATCTCAACACTTCGTTACAGGGAAGACATCCTCCTCCCTCATGTGGTACCCTTCCTGCAGACTCATCCTGACATGACCCTCCAGCATGACATTGCCACCAGCCAAACTGCTCGTTCTGTGTGTGATTTTCTGCAAGACAGGAATGTCAGTGTTCTGCCATGGCCAGCGAAGAGCCCGCATCTCAATCCCATTGAGCATGTCTGGGACCTGTTGGATCAGAGGGTGAGGCCTAGGGCCATTCCCCTCAGAAATGTCCGGGAACTTGCAGGTGCCTTGGGGGAAGAGTGGGGTAACATCTCACAGCAAGAACTGGTTAATCTGGTGCAGTCCATCAGGAGGGGTCAGGAGACACTATGGCCCCATCTGAGGACACCCCCGGACAGGGCCAAACAGGAAGGATATAACCCCACCCACTTTGCCAAAGCACAGCCCCCACACCACTAGAGGGATATCTTCAACTACCAACTTACCATCCTGCGACAAGGCTGAGTATAGCCCACAAAGATCTCCGCCAGGGCACAACCCAAGGGGGGGCGCCAACCCAGACAGGATGACCACATCAGTGAATCAACCCACTCAGGTGACGCACCCCTTCCAGGGACGGCATGAGAGAGCCCCAGTAAGCCAGTGACTCAGGCCCTGTAATAGGGTTAGAGGCAGAGAATCCCAGTGGAAAGAGGGGAACCGGTCAGGCAGAGACAGTAAGGGCGGTTCCTTGCTCCAGAGCCTTTCGTTCACCTTCCCACTCCTGGGCCAGACTACACTCAATCATATGACCCACTGAAGAGATGAGTCTTCAGTAAAGACTTAAAAGTTGAGACCGAGTTTGCGTCTCTGACATGGGTAGGCAGACCGGTCCATAAAAATGGAGCTCTATAGGAGAAAGCCTTGCCCCCAGCTGTTTGCTTAGAAATTCTAGGGACAATTAGGAGGCCTGCGTCTTGTGACCGTAGCGTATGTGTAGGTATGTACGGCAGGACCAAATCAGAGAGATAGGTAGGTAGGAGCAAGCCCATGTAATGCTTTGTAGGTTAGCAGTAAAACCTTGAAATCAGCCCTTGCTTTGACAGGAAGCCAGTGCTCTATGACATGCTCCATCTAACAACATTAATGAAGTAGCAGCTGTGTTCATATTTACATTTTACATTTAAGTCATTTAGCAGACGCTCTTATCCAGAGCGACTTACAAATTGCATATACATTAGATGTTCCCCTGTACTAAAGGGCAGTGGGCTATGACATGCTACATCTAACAACATTAATGACGTAGCAGCTGTGTTCATATACATTAGATGTTCCCCTGTACTAAAGGGCAGTGGGCTATGACATGCTACATCTAACAACATTAATGAAGTAGCAGCTGTGTTCATATACATTAGATGTTCCCCTGTACTAAAGGGCAGTGGGCTATGACATGCTACATCTAACAACATTAATGAAGTAGCAGCTGTGTTCATATACGTTAGATGTTCCCCTGTACTAAAGGGCAGTGGGCTATGACATGCTACATCTAACAACATTAATGACGTAGCAGCTGTGTTCATATACATTAGATGTTCCCCTGTACTAAAGGGCAGTGGGCTATGACATGCTACATCTAACAACATTAATGAAGTAGCAGCTGTGTTCATATACATTAGATGTTCCCCTGTACTAAAGGGCAGTGGGCTATGACATGCTACATCTAACAACATTAATGACGTAGCAGCTGTGTTCATATACATTAGATGTTCCCCTGTACTAAAGGGCAGTGGGCTATGACATGCTACATCTAACAACATTAATGACGTAGCAGCTGTGTTCATATACATTAGATGTTCCCCTGTACTAAAGGGCAGTGGGCTATGACATGCTACATCTAACAACATTAATGACGTAACCATTGTTCTCGCCATTAGATGTTCCCCTCTACCAAGGAGCGGTAAGGCTATGACATGCTACATCTAACAGCATTAATAAAGTAGCAGCTGTGTTCATATACATTAGATGTTCCCTCTACCAAGACGATGAGCTATGACATCTTTACATCTAACAACATTAATGAAGTAGCAGCTGTGTTCATATACATTAGATGTTCCTATGCTAAAGGGCAGTGGGCTATGACATACTACATCTAACAACATTAATGAAGTAGCAGCTGTGTTCATATACATTAGATGTTCCCCTGTGCCAAGGGCAGTGAGCTGCATGACATGCTACATCTAACAACATTAATAATGTGGCTGTGTTCATATACATTAGATGTTCCCTGTACTAAGGGCAGTAGGCTATGACATGCTACATCTAACAACATTAATGAAGTAGCAGCTGTGTTCATATACAGTAGAATGTTCCCCTGTACTAGGGCAGTGGGCTATGACATGCTACATCTAACAACATTAATGAAGTAGCAGCTGTGTTCATATACATTAGATGTTCCCCTGTACCAAAGGGCAGTGGGCTATGACATGCTACATCTAACAACATTAATGACGTAGCAGCTGTGTTCATATACATTAGATGTTCCCCTGTACTAAAGGGCAGTGGGCTATGACATGCTACATCTAACAACATTAATGACGTAGCAGCTGTGTTCATATACATTAGATGTTCCCCTGTACTAAAGGGCAGTGGGCTATGACATGCTACATCTAACAACATTAATGACGTAGCAGCTGTGTTCATATACTTTAGATGTTCCCCTGTACTAAAGGGCAGTGGGCTATGACATGCTACATCTAACAACATTAATGACGTAGCAGCTGTGTTCATATACATTAGATGTTCCCCTGTACTAAAGGGCAGTGGGCTATGACATGCTACATCTAACAACATTAATGAAGTAGCAGCTGTGTTCATATACATTAGATG
>NW_027005549.1:0-3911 GCF_036934945.1 Oncorhynchus masou masou | reverse complement strand
CCTTCCACCTCCTCTATACCCCTTCCATTATGTTCCACCACCTGTATCCCCCTTCCACCTCCTCTATACCCCTTCCATTATGTTCCACCACCTGTATCTCCCTTCCGCCTCCTCTATACCCCTTCCACATCCTCTATACCCCTTCCTTTATGTTCCACCACTTGTATCCCCCTTCCACCTCCTCTATACCCCTTCCATTATGTTCCACCACCTGTATCCCCCTTCTACCTCCTCTATACCCCTTCCACCTCCTCTATACCCCTTCCATTATGTTCCACCACCTGTATCCCCCTTCCACCTCCTCTATACCCCTTCCATTATTTTCCACCACCTGTATCCCCCTTCCACCCGCTGTATCCCCCTTCCACCTCCTCTATACCCCTTCCATTATGTTCCACCAACTGTATCCCCCTTCCACCTCCTCTATACCCTTTCCACTATGTTCCACCACCTGTATCCCCCTTCCACCTCCTCTATCCCCCTTCCACCTCCTCTATACCCCTTCCATTATGTTCCACCACCTGTATCCCCCTTCCTCCCCCTGTAACCCGCTGTTTCCCCCTTCCACCTCCTCTATACCCCTTCCATTATGTTCCACCACATGTTTCCCCCTTCCACCTCCTCTATACCCCTTCCATTATGTTCCACCACCTGTATCCCCCTTCCACCTCCTCTATACCCCTTCCATTATGTTCCACCACCTGTATCCCCCTTCCACCTCCTCTATACCACTTCCATTATGTTCCACCACCTGTATCCCCCTTCCACCTCCTCTATACCCCTTCCACCTCCTCTATACCCCTTCCATTATGTTCCACCACCTGTATCCCCCTTCCACCTCCTGTACCCCCCTTCCACCTCCTCTATACCCCTTCCATTATGTTCCACCACCTGTATCCCCCTTCCACCTCCTCTATACCCCTTCCATTATGTTCCACCACCAGTATCCCCCTTCCACCTCCTCTATACCCTTTCCACTATGTTCCATCACCTGTATCCCCCTTCCACCTCCTGTATCCCCCTTCCACCTCCTCTATACCCCTTCCATTATGTTCCACCACCTGTATCCCCCTTCCACCTCCTCTATACCCCTTCCATTATGTTCCACCACCAGTATCCCCCTTCCACCTCCTCTATACCCTTTCCACTATGTTCCACCACCTGTATCCCCCTTCCACCTCCTGTATCCCCCTTCCACCTCCTCTATACCCCTTCCATTATGTTCCACCACCTGTATCCCCCTTCCACCTCCTCTATACCCCTTCCATGATGTTCCACCACCAGTATCCCCCTTCCACCTCCTCTATACCCCTTCCATTATGTTCCACCACCTGTATCCCCCTTCCACCTCCTCTATACCCCTTCCATTATGTTCCACCAACTGTTTCCCCCTTCCAGCTCCTCTATACCCCTTCCATTATGTTCCACCACCTGTATCCCCCTTCCACCTCCTCTTCCATTATGTTCCACCACCTGTATCCCCCTTCCACCTCCTCTATACCCCTTCCATTATGTTCCACCACCTGTATCCCCCTTCCACCTCCTCTATACCCCTTCCATTATGTTCCACCACCTGTATCCCCCTTCCTCCCCCTGTAACCCGCTGTATCCCCCTTCCACCTCCTCTATACCCCTTCCATTATGTTCCACCACCTGTATCCCCCTTCCACCTCCTCTATACCCCTTCCATTATGTTCCACCACCTGTATCCCCCTTCCACCTCCTCTATACCCCTTCCATTATGTTCCACCACCTGTATCCCCCTTCCACCTCCTCTATACCCCTTCCATTATGTTTCACCACCTGTATCCCCCTTCCACCTCCTCTATACCTCTTCCATTATGTTCCACCACCTGTATCCCCCTTCCACCTCCTCTATACCCCTTCCATTATGTTCCACCACCTGTATCCCCTTCCACCTCCTGTATCCCCCTTCCACCTCCTCTATACCCCTTCCATTATGTTCCACCACCTGTATCCCCCTTCCACCTCCTCTATACCCCTTCCATTATGTTCCACCACCTGTTTCCCCCTTCCACCTCCTCTATACCCCTTCCATTGTTCCACCACCTGTATCCCCCTTCCACCTCCTCTATACCCCTTCCACCTCCTCTATACCCCTTCCATTATGTTCCACCACCTGTATCCCCCTTCCACCTCCTCTATACCCCTTCCATTATGTTCCACCACCTGTATCCCCCTTCCACCTCCTCTATACCCCTTCCATTGTTCCACCACCTGTATCCCCCTTCCACCTCCTCTATACCCCTTCCATTATGTTCCACCACCTGTATACCCCTTCCACCTCCTCTATACCCCTTCCACCTCCTCTATACCCCTTCCATTATGTTCCACCACCTGTATTCCCCTTCCACCTCCTGTATCCTCCTTCCACCTCTTCTATACCCCTTCCATTATGTTCCACCACCTGCATCCCCCTTCCACCTCCTCTATACCCCTTCCATTATGTTCCACCACCTGTATTCCCCTTCCACCTCCTGTATCCTCCTTCCACCTCTTCTATACCCCTTCCATTATGTTCCACCACCTGTATCCCCTTCCACCTCCTCTATACCCTTCCACTATGTTCCACCACCTATCCCCCTTCACCTCCTCCCCCTATACCCCTTCCATTATGTTCCACCACCTGTATCCCCCTTCCACCACCTGTATCCCCTTCCACCTCCTCCTATACCCCTTACATTATATTCCTACCACCATCCCCTTCCACCACCTGTATCCCCCTTCCACCTCCTCTATATCCCTTCCATTATGTTCCTACCTGTATCCCCTTCCACCACCTGTATCCCCCTTCCACCTCCTCTATACCCCTTCCATTGTGTTCCACCACCTGTATCCCCCTTCCTCCTCCTCTACCCCTTCACACTCCTCTATACCCCTTCCATTGTTCCACACCTGTATCCCCCTTCCTCCTCCTCTATACCCCTTCCACCACCTGTATCCCCCTTCCTCCTCCTCTATACCCCTTCCACCTCCTCTATACCCCTTCCACCTCTTCTATACCCCTTCCATTATGTTCCACCACCTGTATCCCCCTTCCACCTCCTCTATACCCCTTCCACCTCCTCTATATCCCTTCCATTATGTTCCACCACCTGTATCCCCCTTTGTCTCCCTGTATCCTCCTGTAATCCCCATTCCAAGGCTGTATCCCTTTCCATCCCCTTTCACCCCCTGTGCCCCTCTTATACCCCTTTCCACCCCTTGTATCCCCCTTTTACCTTTCCACCTAGGTATCCCCATTCACCCTTTCCACCCCATGTGCCTTTCCACCTTTCCTCCTAATTGTCCTTTCCACCCCTTTCCTCCCTGGTATCCCATTCTGCCCCTTTCCACCAGTGTCCTCTTTTACCCTTTCCACCCCTTATCCCCTTTTGCCCCTTTCCCACCCCTGGTATCCCCATTCTACCCCTTTCCACCCCTTGTACCCCTTTCCACCCCTAGTATCCCCATTCTACCCCTTTCCACCCCTTTTATCCCCCTTTTACCCCTTTCCACCCCTTTTATCCCCCTTTTACCCCTTTCCACCCCTTGTATCCCCATTCTACCCCTTTCCACCCCTTGTATCCCCCTTCTACCCCTTTCCACCCCTAGTATTCCCATTCTACCCCTTTCCACCCCTAGTATCCCCATTCTACCCCTTTCCACCCCTAGTATCCCCATTCTACCCCTTTCCACCCCTAGTATCCCCATTCTACCCCTTTCCTCCCCTAGTATCCCCATTCTACCCCTTTCCATCCCTTGTATCCCCCTTCTACCCCTTTCCACCCCTTGTATCCCCCTTCTACCCCTTTCCACCCCTAGTATCCCCCTTCTACCCCTTTCCTCCCCTAGTATCCCCATTCTACCCCTTTCTACCCCTTTCCACCCCTTGTATCCCCCTTCTACGC
>NW_027005548.1:0-3912 GCF_036934945.1 Oncorhynchus masou masou | reverse complement strand
TAACTAGGAATAAAGTGACAGATGAGAAACAGTAGCAGCAGCGTATGTTGATGTGAGTCAAAGTTCATGCAGATCGTCCAGGTAGCCATTTGGTGAACTCTTTATCAGTCTTATGGCTCGGGTGGGGGGAGAAGCTGTTCAGGGTCCTGTTGGTTCCAGACTTCACACATCAGCACCTTTTGCCGTACGTGATACAATCATTTCCATGGTAATGTAGAATGTTCATTCAGATGACGCTAACGGATGCTGCTCATGCAATGGAATGTATTTATTGGAATGTCAGTCGAGTTGATTCAACAAATCACAGCACAGACTGATGGGAACACTTCCTGCTTTTTAGTTCCTGTTTGCCTCCAATGGGTACACTCGCAACGGCCGACAGTCCACCCATTGTGACATCATCGTCTTGAATGGGAACACCCGTTCTGTCCAATGAGCGATTCGATTCATCTGGCGCCCAGTGAGGCTTGTTTTACAACCTGGTGAAGTTTTGGAACTGGGCTGGTTCCCAGGCCTGAGTCAGCACAGGGAGTAATGATGAGGATTCTGTGGGAAGATCTCAACTACATACTCCTCCTCAGGTCGCCTCTGCTCATCTCCTTCTCAAAACACACATTGGATGAGAGACAGAGTTTCTCTTGGATTTCTCATCCGATGCGTTCTGAGAAGGAGAGAGGGACACAAAGAGTATGCAATTGGGATCTTCCCTGCGTTTTACATAAAACCCAAGGTTCTCAAACTTTGTACCTGGAGACCTACCGTCCTGTAGGTTCTCAAACATTGTACCTAGAGACCTACCGTCCTGTAGGTTCTCAAACATTGTACCTAGAGATCTATCGTCCTGTAGGTTCTCCAACATTGTACCTGGAGACCAACCGTCCTGTAGGTTCTCAAACATTGTACCTAGAGACCAACCGTCCTGTAGGTTCTCAAACATTGTACCAAGAGATCGACCGTCCTGTAGATTCTCAAACATTGTACCTAGAGACCTACCGTCCTGTAGGTTCTCAAACATTGTACCAAGAGATCGACCGTCCTGTAGATTCTCAAACATTGTACCTAGAGATCTACCGTCCTGTAGGTTCTCAAACATTGTACCTAGAGATCTACCGTCCTGTAGGTTCTCAATCCAAACCTAATCAAGCCCAGCTGTTGGAGTGAAACTCTACAAGATGGTTGCTCTCTAGGTAGATGTTTGTAAATCCCTGGTCTAACTAATGCTGAGTGACACTGTGAATTGCTTAGTAACTGTGTAAATGTTGTTGCATGTCTTATAATAACATTAATTTGTTCATATTTTTTTTTTTAACTACAATGTTATTGCTTGAAAATGTTATTCGTATAGGACGCTATGAGCCTCATCATCCTGGAATCCAATGTAGCTGCTGTTGGGGTAGTTAGATATAACTGCTGCCACCAAAAGCTGGGAGGACCCATCGTTGGCCTTGATCTAGATGTTCTCCCTCAACATCCACTCCAGGGGTGAGGACCCGTCGTTGGCTCTAGACCTAGATGTTCTCCCCCTTAGCATCCACTCCAGGTTGAGGACCCGTCGTTGGCCTTGACCTAGATGTTCTCCTCTCAACATCCACTCCAGGGTGAGGACCCGGTCGTTGGCCTTGACCTAGATGTTCTCCTCTCAACATCCACTCCAGGGTGAGGACCCGTCGTTGGCCTTGACCTAGATGTTCTCCCCTCAACATCCACTCCAGGGTGAGGACCCGTCGTTGGCCTTGACCTAGATGTTCTCCCCTCAACATCCACTCCAGGGTGAGGACCCGTCGTTGGCCTTGACCTAGATGTTCTCCCTCAACATCCACTCCAGGGTGAGGACCCGTCGTTGGCCTTGACCTAGATGTTCTCCCCTCAACATCCACTCCAGGGTGAGGACCCGTCGTTGGCCTTGACCTAGATGTTCTCCCCTCAACATCCACTCCAGGGTGAGGACCCGTCGTTGGCCTTGACCTAGATGTTCTCCCCTCAACATCCACTCCAGGGTGAGGACCCGTCGTTGGCCTTGACCTAGATGTTCTCCCCTCAACATCCACTCCAGGGTGAGGACCCGTCGTTGGCCTTGACCTAGATGTTCTCCCCTCAACATCCACTCCAGGGTGAGGACCCGTCGTTGGCCTTGACCTAGATGTTCTCCCCTCAACATCCACTCCAGGGTGAGGACCCGTCGTTGGCCTTGACCTAGATGTTCTCCCCTCAACATCCACTCCAGGGTGAGGACCCGTCGTTGGCCTTGACCTAGATGTTCTCCCTCAGCATCCACTCCAGGGTGAGGACCCGTCGTTGGCCTTGACCTAGATGTTCTCCCCTCAACATCCACTCCAGGTTGAGGACCCGTCGTTCGGCCTTGACCTAGATGTTCTCCCCTCAACATCCACTCCAGGGTGAGGACCCGTCGTTGGCCTTGACCTAGATGTTCTCCCCTCAACATCCACTCCAGGGTGAGGACCCGTCGTTGGCCTTGACCTAGATGTTCTCCCCTCAGCATCCACTCCAGGGTGAGGACCCGTCGTTGGCCTTGACCTAGATGTTCTCCCCTCAACATCCACTCCAGGGTGAGGACCCGTCGTTGGCCTTGACCTAGATGTTCTCCCCTCAACATCCACTCCAGGGTGAGGACCCGTCGTTGGCCTTGACCTAGATGTTCTCCCCTCAACATCCACTCCAGGGTGAGGACCCGTCGTTGGCCTTGACCTAGATGTTCTCCCCTCAACATCCACTCCAGGGTGAGGACCCGTCGTTGGCCTTGACCTAGATGTTCTCCCCTCAACATCCACTCCAGGGTGAGGACCCGTCGTTGGCCTTGACCTAGATGTTCTCCCCTCAACATCCACTCCAGGGTGAGGACCCGTGGTTGGCCTTGACCTAGATGTTCTCCCTCAACATCCACTCCAGGGTGAGGACCCGTCGTTGGCCTTGACCTAGATGTTCTCCCCTCAACATCCACTCCAGGGTGAGGACCCGTCGTTGGCCTTGACCTAGATGTTCTCCCCTCAACATCCACTCCAGGGTGAGGACCCGTCGTTGGCCTTGACCTAGATGTTCTCCCCTCAACATCCACTCCAGGGTGAGGACCCGTCGTTGGCCTTGACCTAGATGTTCTCCCCTCAACATCCACTCCAGGGTGAGGACCCGTCGTTGGCCTTGACCTAGATGTTCTCCCTCAACATCCACTCCAGGGTGAGGACCCGTCGTTGGCCTTGACCTAGATGTTCTCCCCTCAACATCCACTCCAGGGTGAGGACCCGTCGTTGGCCTTGACCTAGATGTTCTCCCCTCAACATCCACTCCAGGGTGAGGACCCGTCGTTGGCCTTGACCTAGATGTTCTCCCCTCAACATCCACTCCAGGGTGAGGACCCGTCGTTGGCCTTGACCTAGATGTTCTCCCTCAACATCCACTCCAGGGTGAGGACCCGTCGTTGGCCTTGACCTAGATGTTCTCCCCTCAACATCCACTCCAGGGTGAGGACCCGTCGTTGGCCTTGACCTAGATGTTCTCCCCTCAACATCCACTCCAGGGTGAGGACCCGTCGTTGGCCTTGACCTAGATGTTCTCCCCTCAACATCCACTCCAGGGTGAGGACCCGTCGTTGGCCTTGACCTAGATGTTCTCCCTCAACATCCACTCCAGGGTGAGGACCCGTCGTCGGCCTTGACCTAGATGTTCTCCCCTCAACATCCACTCCAGGTTGAGGACCCGTGGGTTGGCCTTGACCTAGATGTTCTCCCTCAACATCCACTCCAGGGTGAGGACCCGTCGTCGGCCTTGACCTAGATGTTCTCCCCTCAACATCCACTCCAGGTTGAGGACCCGTGGGTTGAGCCTTGACCTAGATGTTCTCCCCTCAACATCCACTCCAGGGTGAGGACCCGTCGTTGGCCTTGACCTAGATGTTCT
>NW_027005547.1:0-3914 GCF_036934945.1 Oncorhynchus masou masou | reverse complement strand
GCTCTAACGAGCCTCAGAGACCCAGCTCTAACGAGCCTCAGAGACCCCAGCTCTAACGAGCCTCAGAGACCCCAGCTCTAACGAGCCTCAGAGACCCAGCTCTAACGAGCCTCAGAGACCCCAGCTCTAACAAGCCTCAGAGACCCAGCTCTAACGAGCCTCAGAGACCCCAGCTCTAACGAGCCTCAGAGACCCCAGCTCTAACGAGCCTCAGTGACCCAGCTCTAACGAGCCTCAGAGACCCCAGCTCTAACGAGCCTCAGAGACCCCAGCTCTAAGGAGCCTCAGAGACCCCAGCTCTAACGAGCCTCAGAGACCCCAGCTCTAACGAGCCTCAGAGACCCCAGCTCTAACGAGCCTCAGAGACCCCAGCTCTAACAGAGCCTCAGAGACCCCAGCTCTAACGAGCCTCAGAGACCCCAGCTCTAAGCGAGCCTCAGAGACCCCAGCTCTAAGGAGCCTCAGAGACCCCAGCTCTAACGAGCCTCAGAGACCCCAGCTCTAACGAGCCTCAGAGACCCCAGCTCTAACGAGCCTCAGAGACCCAGCTCTAACGAGCCTCAGAGACCCCAGCTCTAACGAGCCTCAGAGACCCCAGCTCTAAGGAGCCTCAGAGACCCCAGCTCTAACGAGAGCCTCAGAGACCCCAGCTCTAACGAGCCTCAGAGACCCCAGCTCTAACGAGCCTCAGAGACCCCAGCTCTAACGAGCCTCAGAGACCCCAGCTCTAACGGAGCCTCAGAGACCCCAGCTCTAACGAGCCTCAGAGACCCCAGCTCTAACGAGCCTCAGAGACCCCAGCTCTAAGGAGCCTCAGAGACCCCAGCTCTAACGAGCCTCAGAGACCCCAGCTCTAACGAGCCTCAGAGACCCCAGCTCTAACGAGCCTCAGAGACCCCAGCTCTAACGAGCCTCAGAGACCCCAGCTCTAACGAGCCTCAGAGACCCCAGCTCTAAGAGAGCCTCAGAGACCCCAGCTCTAACAAGCCTCAGAGACCCCAGCTCTAACGAGCCTCAGAGACCCCAGCTCTAACGATTCTTAGAGACCCCAGCTCTAACAAGCCTCAGAGACCCCAGCTCTAACAAGCCTCAGAGACCCAGCTCTAATGAGCCTCAGAGTCCCCAGCTCTAACGAGCCTCAGAGACCCAGCTCTAACGAGCCTCAGAGACCCCAGCTCTAACGAGCCTCAGAGACCCCAGCTCTAACGAGCCTCAGAGACCCCAGCTCTAAGGAGCCTCCAGAGACCCCAGTTCTAACAAGCCTCAGAGACCCCAGCTCTAACGAGCCTCAGAGACCCCAGCTCTAACGAGCCTTAGAGACCCCAGCTCTAACAAGCCTCAGAGACCCCAGCTCTAACAAGCCTCAGAGACCCCAGCTCTAAGGAGCCTCAGAGACCCCAGCTCTAACAAGCCTCAGAGACCCCAGCTCTAACAAGCCTCAGAGACCTCAGCTCTAAGGAGCCTCAGAGACCCCAGCTCTAACGAGCCTCAGAGACCCCAGCTCTAACAAGCCTCAGAGACCCCAGCTCTAACAAGCCTCAGAGACCCCAGCTCTAACGAGCCTCAGAGACCCCAGCTCTAACGAGCCTCAGAGACCCCAGCTCTAACGAGCCTCAGAGACCCCAGCTCTAACGAGCCTCAGAGACCCCAGCTCTAACGAGCCTCAGAGACCCAGCTCTAACGAGCCTCAGAGACCCCAGCTCTAACGAGCCTCAGAGACCCCAGCTCTAACGAGCCTCAGAGACCCCAGCTCTAACGAGCCTCAGAGACCCCAGCTCTAACAAGCCTCAGAGACCCAGCTCTAACGAGCCTCAGAGACCCAGCTCCTAACGAGCCTCAGAGACCCAGCTCTAACGAGCCTCAGAGACCCCAGCTCTAACAAGCCTCTCAGAGACCCCAGCTCTAACGAGCCTCAGAGACCCCAGCTCTAGCAGAGCCTCAGAGACCCCAGCTCTAACGAGCCTCAGAGACACCCCAGACAAAAACAAGCCTCAGAGACCCCAGCTCTAAGGAGCCTCAGAGACCCCAGCTCTAACGAGCCTCAGAGACCCCAGCTCTAACAAGCCTCAGAGACCCCAGCTCTAACGAGCCTCAGAGACCCAGCTCTAAGGAGCCTCAGAGACCCCAGCTCTAACGAGCCTCAGAGACCCCAGCTCTAACGAGCCTCAGAGACCCAGCTCTAACGAGCCTCAGAGACCCCAGCTCTAACAAGCCTCAGAGACCCAGCTCTAACGAGCCTCAGAGACCCAGCTCTAACGAGCCTCAGAGACACCAGCTCGAACGAGCCTCAGAGACCCAGCTCTAACGAGCCTCAGAGACCCCAGCTCTAACGAGCCTCAGAGACCCCAGCTCTAAGGAGCCTCAGAGACCCCAGCTCTAACGAGCCTCAGAAACCCCAGCTCTAACGAGCCTCAGAGACCCCAGCTCTAACGAGCCTCAGAGACCCCAGCTCTAACGAGCCTCAGAGACCCCAGCTCTAACGAGCCTCAGAGACCCCAGCTCTAAGGAGCCTCAGAGACCCCAGCTCTAAGGAGCCTCAGAGACCCCAGCTCTAACGAGCCTCAGAGACCCCAGCTCTAAGGAGCCTCAGAGACCCCAGCTCTAACGAGCCTCAGAGACCCAGCTCTAACGAGCCTCAGAGACCCCAGCTCTAAGGAGCCTCAGAGACCCAGCTCTAACGAGCCTCAGAGACCCAGCTCTAACGAGCCTCAGAGACCCCAGCTCTAACGAGCCTCAGAGACCCCAGCTCTAACGAGCCTCAGAGACCCCAGCTCTAAGGAGCCTCAGAGACCCCAGCTCTAACAAGCCTCAGAGACCCCAGCTCTAACGAGCCTCAGAGACCCCAGCTCTAACGATTCTTAGAGACCCCAGCTCTAACAAGCCTCAGAGACCCCAGCTCTAACAAGCCTCAGAGACCAAGCTCTAATGAGCCTCAGAGTCCCCAGCTCTAACGAGCCTCAGAGACCCAGCTCTAACGAGCCTCAGAGACCCCAGCTCTAACGAGCCTCAGAGACCCCAGCTCTAACGAGCCTCCAGAGACCCCAGCTCTAAGGAGCCTCAGAGACCCCAGTTCTAACAAGCCTCAGAGACCCCAGCTCTAACGAGCCTCAGAGACCCCAGCTCTAACGAGCCTTAGAGACCCCAGCTCTAACAAGCCTCAGAGACCCCAGCTCTAACAAGCCTCAGAGACCCCAGCTCTAAGGAGCCTCAGAGACCCCAGCTCTAACAAGCCTCAGAGACCCCAGCTCTAACAAGCCTCAGAGACTCAGCTCTAAGGAGCCTCAGAGACCCCAGCTCTAACGAGCCTCAGAGACCCCAGCTCTAACAAGCCTCAGAGACCCCAGCTCTAACAAGCCTCAGAGACCCCAGCTCTAAGGAGCCTCAGAGACCCAGCTCTAACGAGCCTCAGAGACCCCAGCTCTAAGGAGCCTCAGAGACCCAGCTCCAACGAGGCCTCAGAGACCCCAGCTCTAACGAGCCTCAGAGACCCCAGCTCTAACGAGCCTCAGAGACCCCAGCTCTAACGAGCCTCAGAGACCCCAGCTCTAACGAGCCTCAGAGACCCCAGCTCTAACGAGCCTCAGAGACCCCAGCTCTAACAAGCCTCAGAGACCCCAGCTCTAACAAGCCTCAGAGACCCCAGCTCTAACGAGCCTCAGAGACCCCAGCTCTAACGAGCCTCAGAGACCCCAGCTCTAACAAGCCTCAGAGACCCAGCTCTAACGAGCCTCAGAGACCCCAGCTCTAACGAGCCTCAGAGACCCCAGCTCTAACGAGCCCTCAGAGACCCAGCTCTAATGAGCCTCAGAGACCCAGCACTAACAAGCCTCAGAGACCCCAGCTCTAACGAGCCTCAGAGACCCCAGCTCTAACGAGCCTCAGAGACCCCAGCTCTAACGAGCCTCAGAGACCCC
>NW_027005546.1:0-3914 GCF_036934945.1 Oncorhynchus masou masou | reverse complement strand
TTCTTGTCAGTAACATCCACATCATCAACATTAAGGGACATGGGCAGTTGTGAGGAGGAGGATTTATTCGCTACTTCTTTAACTTTCCCAGAACTTCTTGAGGTTAGACCCACAGAGAGAGAACTGCGCCTTAAAGTAACTAACTTTGGCCTTCCGGATAGTGCACTTATTTCTCATTTGCTTGAACGAGAGCCAGGTGAGTTGGTCTTGTAAACTAAGAGGACTCTTTCTGCAGATTAGTTTGTCTTAAAACTAAGAAGGCTCTTTCTGAAGGGGATTTGGTCTTAAAAACTAAAAAGACTCTTTCTGCTGGTGAGTGTCACGCCCTGACCTTAGAGAGCCTTGTTATGCCTCTATTTTGGTTTGGTCAGGGTGTGATTTAGGTGGGCATTCTATGTTCTGATTTCTATGTCTTCTATTTCTTTGTGTTTGGCCGAGTATGGTTCTCAATCAGGGACAGCTGTCTATTGTTGTCTCTGATTGGGAATCATACTTAGGCAGCCTTTTTTACCTGTTGTGATTGTGGGAAGTTCTTTGTTAGGGGCACTATGGCCCTTATAAGCGTCACGGTCATTTTGTTAATTCTTGTTTTGTTAGTGACATTTTATTCTAAATAAAAGAAAATGTACGCACACAACGCTGCACCTTGGTGTCAGTCCGACGACGGCCGTGACAGTGAGTTGGTATTATAAACTAAGAAGACTCTTTCTGTAGATGAGTTGGTCTTATAAACTAAGACTCCTTATGCAGGTGAGTTGGTCTTATAAACTAAGAAGCTCTGAGAGATCCGTTATCTGCAATAACAACTAAAACAGATCACCACAGATCTGCTGGTAATTTGTAGGAATTATAACATTTACCAACAGTGGACAAACAGGCCTATGATCCCAGTCAGTCGAACAACACATCAAGAATTATGAAGGGTCTCTTCCCTGTGTTTATAAAATGTGTTTCAAGTTTTTCTTTGCATTGTGAGAGAGAGAGAGAGAGAGAGAGAGAGAGAGATTGTGCGTGTATTAGGTTGACCTCCTGGTCCGTTCTTTGGAGAAGTGTCTTCTACCTCTTTGTCTTGGTGCTGGTCTCATGGTCCCTCGGTGTCTGCACTGCCGTAGATGTCCACAATCATCTCCTCAGCTTCACTTCTGTCAAACTTGACCCTCTGGGTCACATCTGGGACATGTTCTTTTCCTTTAAACATATTCATCTGATTCCTGAGTACGTAGTGTAGACTTACCAGACCTGGGATGAAATACTGTATGACAATATGAGAATGGCTTGCCAAGGAGAACTTCCAAATGGACAAATTTGAGGTAAAAAGGAGTTGGATCAGTCAATAACCAGACAGATTGTTTTTTTATTGCTCACTTTAATACATTGTACAGGATGCGAACAGGTGACTGACATTTCAACATAAAGCTGACATCTTCCTCAGAGTGACTTGACCATTGCACACAAATCCTATTTATAGCCTTGCGGCCCATTGAGACACAACAATGTAAAATAATTCTAATGATAATATGTTCCAAGGTAAACTGCAAATTATAGCACAAAATAATAAGATAAACAGTGTGTCTTGTTAATCAATAGGCCATGTCAAAATTTACATTTGGGTGAATTCGGAGACGACGAGACCTAATAAATGAATCCAGTGTCTGAGTACTGCCAGAATGACTCTCTATATGAAATTATTTAAAATACTTCTGTTGCAACAGACAATTCCCAGTACCCACCTGGCTCTGAAGGCAGGCTAAAGCAAACGCTCAAAGCTTTTGAACGATTTCAAGTTGTATTTGAACCCAGGTCTCACACTTATCTGATGTGCACCTATCAGGAGTCGACTGTACTGACTTGACAATCTCATACTGGTCCCTTCTGTCTGTTCTAATGCAGCTGTTTACTTTCAGTGATGTGTCTCAATCATTGTCTGTGTCTGATGTGTCCATTTAACCACTGAAGACAGGAAGCTACTAATGCATCCCAGGAAGTAAATGGGAAATTGATTCATATGTTCAGAATGAAACAAACATAAATGAGTAAGTATGGAGACAGAATAAGAGCGGGAAAGTCAGAGAGAGAGAGAGAGAGAGAGAGATAGACGGGGAGATGGTGGATGGGTAGTTGTTACGGTAGGTTATTGTTTACACAACTCACAAATCCAGAAATGTTTTTGTGCACAATTTAAATCATTCCATGTCTTTTCAGCCTGGTCTTGTCCATTTTGTAGTACAACACAGTCCTCCCCCGGAAAGGTTGAAACACTTCGTCCATTATTAGGCTGGTCGATTATCCAGTAACTATGTTAACAACACAGAGAACCAGACAGTCACACTGTCAGTAAAACATCACCCTAAATAAAATACATAATGCCTGTGTTTCTTCAGCTTTAAAGCCACACACTGTCTGATGTGGGCCACCAACAAAAAGTAAAAAACATACACTGCTCAAAAAAATATAGGGAACACTAAAATAACACATCCTAGATCTGAATGAATGAAATATTCTTACTAAATACTTTTTTCTTTACATAGTTGAATGTGCTGACAACAAAATCACACATAAATTATAAATGGAAATCAAATTTATCAACCCTTGGAGGTCTGGATTTGGAGTCACACTCGAAAGGCTGATCCAACTTTGATGTAATGTACTTAAAACAAGTCAAAATGAGGCTCAGTAGTGTGTGTGGCCTCCAGCGTGCCAGTATGACCTCCCTACAATGCCTGGGCATGCTCCTAATGAGGTGGCGGATGGTCTCCTGAGGGATCCCCTCCCAGACCTGGACTAAAGCATCCGCCAACTCCTGGACAGTCTGTGGTGCAATGTGGCGTTGGTGGATGGAGCGAGACATGATGTCCCAGATGTGCTCAATTGGATTCAGGTTTGGGGAACGGGCGGGCCAGTCCATAGCATCAATGCCTTCCTCTTGCAGGAACTGCTGACACACTCCAGCCACATGAGGTCTAGCATTGTCTTGCATTAGGAGGAACCCAGTGCCAACTGCACCAGCATATGTTCTCACAAGGTGTCTGGGGATCTCATCTCGGTACCTAATGGCAGTCAGGCTACCTCTGGCGAGCACATAGAGGGCTGTGCGGCCCACCAAAGAAATGCCACCCCACACCATGACTGACCCACCTCCAAACCGGTCATGCTGGAGGATGTTGCAGGCAGCAGAATGTTTTCTACTGCATCTCCAGACTCTGTCACGTCTGTCACATGTGCTCAGTGTGAACCTGCTTTCATCTGTGAAGAGCACAGGCCGCCAGTGGCGAATTTGCCAATCTTGGTGTTCTCTGGCAAATGCCTAACGTCCTGCATGGTGTTGGGCTGTAAGCACAACGCCCACCTGTGGACGTCGGGCCCTCATACCACCCTCATGGAGTCTGTTTCTGACCGTTTGACCAGAAACATGCACATTTGTGGCCTGCTGGAGGTCATTTTGCAGGACTCTGGCAGTGCTCCTCCTGCTCCTCCTTGCACAAAGGCAGAGGTAGCGGTCCTCCTGCTGGGTTGTTGCCCTCCTACGGCCTCCTCCTCGTCTCCTGATGTACTGGCCTGTCTCCTGGTAGCGCCTCCATGCTCTGGACACTACGCTGACAGACACAGCAAACCTTCTTGCCACAGCTCGCATTGATGTGCCATCCTGGATGAGCTGCACTACCTGAGCCACTTGTGTGGGTTGTAGACTCCATCTCATGCTACCACTTGAGTGAAAGCATTCAAAAGTGACCAAAACATCAGCCAGGAAGCATAGGACTGAGAAGTGGTCTGTGGTCACCACCTGCAGAACCACTCCTTTATTGGGGGTGACTTCGTAATTGCCTATAATTTCCACCTGTTGTCTATTCCATTTGCACAACAGCATGTGAAATTTATTGTCAATCAGTGTTGCTTCCTAAGTGGACAGTTTGATT
>NW_027005545.1:0-3915 GCF_036934945.1 Oncorhynchus masou masou | reverse complement strand
AATTGCACAGCACCTTCTGTTATAATCTAACCCTGGCAACCTCAACTTGTCTCTCTTGCACTGGGCACTTCTGATCCCCAGCAACATGGGCACCCCCTACAATTGACACACAGTTTTTTCCACTGATTCTACACATTCCTTTGTCCCATACCCTCCTGCATACTTCTCACATCTCGGAATCACTGCTGCAACATGACCATAAGTTTGGCATCTGAAACACCTTAATGTGTTAGGCACAAAAGCTCTCACGGGATAACTGACATATTTTAACATGACTTTGTCAGGTGAAGACTCTGCTTCAAAACTCAAAAGGACAGACAGTGTCTTCTGAGTTTCATCACGCTAGCCACCGGGTCTGCGTCACACCAAACAGCGAGCATCACAGACACAGTGTCACGTTCTGACCTTAGTTCTTTTGTTATGTCTTTGTTTTAGTATAGTCAGGGTGTGAGTTGGGTGGGTTGTCTATGTTCCTTTTTCTATGATTTGGGATTTCTGTGTTTGGCCTGGTATGGTTCTCAATCAGAGGCAGCTGTCATTCGTTGTCCCTGATTGAGTACCATACTTAGGTAGCCTAGTTTCACTTTTGAGTTGTGGGTGATTATTTTCTGTGTAAATGTTTGTTCCAAACGGGACTGTTTCATATGTTTCATTTATTCATGTTGTTATTTTGTGCTTTTCAGGGTTCTATTAAAAGTAAGCAATATAAACACGTACCACGCTGCACATTGGTCCTCCGATCCTTCATACTACTCCTGTGCCTCAGGGCCAAAAGGGCACAACATGGAGGTGTCGCTGTGTTCTTTACAAAATGAAGTCCCCCATCACCTGCACCACATTCTTGGTGACCCTCTGCTTTACAGCAGAAAGAGACTGCTATGGCACCTGGCATCAGCAGCACAATATTGTGTAGAGGACTGAGGGTCTTCCAAATATTGACAGTGTTATTTTGTAAATGTATATATTTTTTTCATGTTTTTTTCTCAATTTTTTGGGGTGTGTGTGTTAGAATACCGTTTTGGTAATTTGTATATACAGTGGGGGGCAAAAAAGTATTTAGTCAGCCACCAATTGTGCAAGTTCTCCCATTTAAAAAGATGAGAGAGGCCTGTAATTTTCATCATAGGTACACTTCAACTATGACAGACAAAAGGAGAAAACAAAATCCAGAAAATCACATTGTTGGATTTTTTATGAATTTATTTGCAAATTATGGTGGAAAATAAGTATTTGGTCAATAACAAAAGTTTACCTCAATACTTTGTTATATACCCTTTGTTGGCAATGACAGAGGTCAAACGTTTTCTGTAAGTCTTCACAAGGTTTTCACACACTGTTGCTGGTATTTTGGCCCATTCCTCCATGCAGATATCCTCTAGAGCAGTGATGTTTTGGGGTTGTTGCTGGGCAACACGGACTTTCAACTCCCTCCAAAAATGTTCTATGGGGTTGAGATCTGGAGACTGGCTAGGCCACTCCAGGACCTTGAAATGCTTCTTAGGAAGCCACTCCTTCATTGCCCGGGCAGTGTGTTTGGGATCATTGTCATGCTGAAAGACCCAGCCACGTTTCATCCTCAATGCCTTGCTGATGGAAGAGGTTTTCACTCAAAGTCTCGATACATGGCCCCATTCATTCTTTTCTTTACATCAGTTGTCCTGGTCCCTTTGCAGAAAAACAGCCCCAAAGCATGATGTTTCCACCCCCATGCTTCACAGTAGGTATGGTGTTCTTTGGATGCAACTCGGCATTCTTTGTCCTCCAAACACGACGAGTTGAGTTTTTACCAAAAAGTTATATTCTGGTTTCATCTGAACATATGACATTCTCCCAATCTTCTTCTGGATCATCCAAATGCTCTCTAGCAAACTTCAGACAGGCCTGGACATGAACTGGCTTAAGCAGGGGGACACATCTGGCACTGCAGGATTTGAGTCCCTGGCGGCATAGTGTGTAGGCTTTGTCACTTTGGTCCCAGCTCCCTGCAAGTCATTCACTAGGTCCCCCGTGTGGTTCTGGGATTTTTGCTCACTGTTCTTGTGATCATATTGACCCCACAGGGTGAGATCTTGCGTGGAGCCCCAGATCGAGGGAGATTATCAGTGGTCTTGTATGTCTTCCATTTCCTAATAATTGCACCCACAGTTGATTTCTTCAAACCAAGCTGCTTACCTATTGCACATTCAGTCTTCCCAGCCTGGTGCAGGTCTACCATTTTGTTTCTGGTGTCCTTTGACAGCTCTTTGGTCTTGGCCATAGTGGAGTTTGGAGTGTGACTGTTCGAGGTTGTGGACAGGTGTCTTTTATACTGATAACAAGTTCAAACAGGTGCCATTAATACAGGTAACGAGTGGAGGACAGAGGAGCCTCTTAACATGTTATCAGAATTCTAATGTTAAAGTGCATCAATACATATGGCTTTCTGGGTGATTCATGTTTATAGCTATATAAGTGGAAAAGCAGTAGTGACTAATGTGTTATTGATTAGATGGAATGATTTATGTGCAAAGAAACGTCCATTTTTCAGTACCCTGTCTTTCAAAGATAATTTGTGAAAATCGAAACAACTTCACAGATGTTCATTGTAAAGGGTTTAAACACATGCTAGTTCAATTAACCATAAACAATTAATGAACATGCACCTGTGGAACGGTCGTTAAGACACTAACAGCTTACAGACGGTAGGCAATTAAGGTCGCAGTTATGAAAACTTAGGACACTAAAGAAGCCTTTCTACTTTCTCTGAAAAACACCAAAAAAAGATGCCCAGGGTCCCTGATCATCTGCATGAACGTGCTTTAAGCATGCTACAAAAAGGCAGCAATAAATTGCAATGTCCGTACTGCGAGACACCTAAGACAGTGCTACAGGGAGACAGGACGGACAGTTGAACACCTGCACAGGATCCGAACATCACACTTGCGGGACAGGTACAGGATGGCAACAACAACTGCCTGAGTTACACCAGGAACGCACATTCCCAGTCCTCATTCTCAGTACTCAGACTGTCCGCACCGGCTGGAGAGAGGCTGGACTGAGGACTTGTAGGCCTGTTGTAAAGCAGGTCCTCCCAGACATCACCGGCAACAAAGCTGCCTACGGGGCACAAACACCCCGTCGCTGGACCAGAAAGGACTGGCAAAAAGTGCTCTTCACTGACGAGTTGCGGTTTTGTCTCACCAGAGGTGGTGGTCAGATTCACATTTATCATAGAAGGAATGAGCGCACCGAGGCCTGTACTCTGGAGAGGTGGATGGTCCATCATGGTCTGGGACGGTGTGTCACAGCATCATCGGACTGAGCTTGTTGTCATTGCAGGCAATCTCAATGCTGTGCGTTACAGGGAAGACATCCTCCTCCCTCATGTGGTACCCTTCCTGCAGGCTCATCCTGACATGACCCCCAGCATGACAATGCCACCAGCCATACTGCTCGTTCTGTGCGTGATTTCCTGCAAGACAGGAATGTCAGTGTTCTGCCATGGCCAGCGAAGAGCCCGGATCTCAATCCCATTGAACATGTCTGGGACCCGTTGGATAGGAGGGCGAGGGCTAGGGCCATTCCCCCCCAGAAATGTCTGGGAACTTGCAGGTGCCTTGGTGGAAGAGTGGGGTAACATCTCACAGCAAGAACGGCAATTCTGGTGCAGTCCATGAGGAGGAGATGCACTGCAGTACTTAATGCAGCTGTTGGCCACACAGATACTGACTGTTACTTTTGTTTTGACCCCCTTGTTCAGGGACACATTATTCCATTTCTGTTAGTCACATGTCTGTGGAACTTGTTCAGTTTATGTCTCAGTTGTTGAATCTTGTTATGTTCATACAAATATTTACACATGTTATGTTTGCTGAAAATAAACGCAGTCGACAGTAAGAGGACATTTCTTTTGCTGAGTTTATTTGAAATAAGGCA
>NW_027005543.1:0-3916 GCF_036934945.1 Oncorhynchus masou masou | reverse complement strand
ATTGAGGAATCCATAGAATCAAACCACTTCTGGGAATTGGAATAAATTAAACAAACCACATGAGATATTGGCTATCCATAATGGTGATATGTGGAGAAATCACTTTGCAAACCTCTACAGCAATATAACAAAGAGCCCAAAACAACAAGATATACAAGAAAAATGACAAATCCTTGAATCAGAATAAGAATTATTAGAAAAACGATACACTCCACAACCCCAAAAGGCCTGTGGTGCAGATGGTTCTTCAAATGAAAGTATTACATTTACAGACCACAAATTCAAATTGGCTACAATCAAACTTTTCAACATGATCCTGCAGGTATTGTCCCCGATATTTGGAACCAAGGATTGATCACACTAATCTATAAAAATCGAGACAAATTTGACCAAAATAATTAATGAGGAATTTGCGATAACGGTAACTTGGGGAAAATTCTCTGCAGTATCATAAATAGCAGACTATGTCATTTCCTTGATGAACACAACATCCTGAGCAGAAGCCAAATTAGATTTATAACAAATTACCAGACAACAGACCACATATATACCCAAACACACTATAATTGACAAACACACTAAACCAAAACAAAGGCAAAATCTACTCATGTTTTGTAGACTTTAAGAAAGCATTTGATTCAATTTGGCACAAAGGTCTTTTTTAAATAAAAACTAATAAAAAAGTGGTGTTGGAGGGAAAACGTACATTATTAAATCAATGTACACTATAAACAAATGTGCAGTTAAAATTGGCAACTAGCAAACATAGTTCTTCTCTCAGAGACGTGGAGTGATACAGGGCTGCTCAATAAGTCCAACACTATTTAACATCTACATTAATGAATTGGCAAAAACATTTGAAGAATCTGCAGCACCTGGTCTCAACTGACAACACTGAAATCAAGTGTCTGCTGTACGCAGATGACCTGGTGCTGCCGTTTCCCACTAAGGAGGTATTAAAGCAGCATCTAGATCATGTGCACAGGTTCTGTCGGACATGGGCTCTGACCGTTAACCAAAAAAATAACTAATATAATGATATTCTAAAAGATGTCCGGAAATCAGGATCACTAATATAAATTATATTTGGACAAAGTTCTATTAGAACATGGTAAAAACTACACATGCGTATCTAGGACTAAATAGCAGCACAGGTTTCACATGGCCGTGTACGAGCTGAGAGACAAAGCAAGAAGAGCATTCTATGCCATTAAAAGGAACATTAAAATCAAAATTCCAATTAGAATCTGGCTAGATTTTCCAATCAGTTATAGAACCAATTGGTCTATATGGCAGCGAAGAATGGGGTCCATTCTCTAATAATGAATTTACCAAATGAGACAAACAGCCAATCGAAGTACTGCATGCAGAGTTTTGCAAGACTGTATTGCAAGTGCAAAGAAAAACTCCAAATAACACATGTAGAGCAGAATTGGGCCAATATCCCCTCCTTATTCGAATAGAAAAAGAGCCATCAAATGTTGCAAGCATCTAAAAACAAGCGTTCCCAGAAACATTTCATCACACAGCCCTACGATGTCAAGAGATGAAACAAGAGAAGAAGGAGTCCCCTCAGCTAGCTGGTTCTGAGGCTCAGTTCATTAACCCAAACCATCCCCATAGAGCTTCAGGACAGCACTCAGACATTCTGGCACAACCAAATCATTACAAAGCAAAAATAAAAAATATATCAACTATTGGAAAGACACCACAAAAAATGTAATTAAACGTCAATGCTATTAGGCTGGAAACAGACAGTACATGGTGGCAGAATATCTGACCACTGTGACTGACAGAAAACTGAGAAAAACACTGATTAGGTACGGGGAGAGGTAGAGACAGAGCTACATTTCTGATTACACTGTGACAAATACTCAGATCTAAGACAATCTTTCTTTCCCAAAATGTTAATTCAGTCCAAAGAATTTGAAACTATAAAATATGAAGAAAAAAATCTAATATTTATTGGGTGAAAAGCCAAAATGTGCCGTTTTGGCAGTCAAGTGTGTCCTCCTGCCACAATCTGAGGGACGGCCAATGAAAAGTGCAATGTAATGTCAATAATATTCCCCATTTTGATTTGGCTTTCATACCAGGCGGCATTTCAGTCATGTTAAGACTGGCCTAGTATTGCTTTAATGTATTATTATTCTCAATAATAATTGTTGTAGTTGCTGTTAATGGTAATACCATTTCCACTACTACTATTATTATTGTGCCTCATTGCTGTTGGTCCCACCATTGCTGTTATATGTATACTTTGACAATGTACAGTTGAAGTCGGAAGTTTACATACACCTTAGCCAAATACATTTAAACTACGTTTTTCACAATTCCTGACATTCAATCCCAGTAAAAACTCCCTGTTTTAGGTCAGTCAGGATCACCACTTTATTTTAAGAATGTGAAATGTCAGAATAATTGTAGAGAGAATGATTTATTTAAGCTTTTATTTCTTTCATCACATTCCCAGTGGGTCAGAAGTTTACATATACTCAATTAGTATTTGGTAGCATTGCCTTTAATTTGTTTAACTTGCTCACACACACTTTCTCAGTTCTGCCCACAAATTTGCTATAGGATTGAGGTCAGGGCTTTGTGATGGCCACTCCAATACCTCAACTTTGTTGATCTTTAAGCCATTTTACCACAACTTTGGAAGTATGCTTGGGGTCATTGTCCATTTAGAAGACCCATTTGCGACCAAGCTTTAACTTTCTGACTGATGTCTTGAGATGTTGCTTCAATACATCCACATAATTTTCCTTCCTCATGATGCCATCCATTTTGTGAAGTGCACCAGTCCCTTCTGCAGCAAAGCACCCCCACAACATCATGCTGCCACCCCTGTGCTTCACGGTTGGGTTGGTGTTCTTCAGCTTGCAAACATCCCCCTACTTCCTCCAAACATCACGATGGTCATTATGGCCAAACAGTTCTATTTTAGTTTCATCAGACCAGAGGACATTTCTCCAAAAAGTACGATCTCTGTCCCCATGTGCAGTTGCAAACTGTAGTCTGGCTTTTTTATGGCGGTTTTGGAGCAATGGCTTCTTCCTTGCTGAGCAGCCTTTCAGGTTATGTCGATATAGGACTCATATTTTACTGTGGATATAGATACTTTTGTACCTGTTTTCTCCAGCATCTTCACATGGTCATTTGCTGTTGTTCTGGGATTGATATGCACTTTTTGGACCAAAGTAGGTTCATCTCTAAGAAACAGAACGCATCTCCTTCCTGAGCGGTATGACGGCTGCATGGTCCCATGGTGTTTATACTTGCGCACTATTGTTTGTACAGATGAACGTGGTACCGTTAGGCATTTGGCAATTGCTCCCAAGGATGAACCAAACTTGTGGCGGTCTACAATTTTTTTCTGAGGTCTTGGCTGATTTCTTTTGATTTTCCCATGATGCAAAGCAAAGAGGCACTTAGTTTGAAGGTTGGCCTTGAAATACATCCACAGGTACACCCCCAATTGACTCAAAAGATGTCTATTAGCCTATCAGAAGCTTCTAAAGCCATGACATCATTTAATTTTACAAGCTGTTTAAAGGCACAGTCAACTTAGTGATGTCATCTTCTGACCCACTGGAATTATGATACAGTGAAATAATCTGTCTGTAAACAATTGTTGGAAAAATTACTTATGTTATGCACAAAGTAGATGTCCTAACCGACTTGCAAAAACGATAGTTTGTGGAGTGGTTAAAAACAAGTTTTAATGACTCCAACCTGAGTGTATGCAAACTTCCGATTTCAACTGTAAGTAATTTAACTTGCCATGTCAATAATGTCTACTGAATTCAATTAAGAGCGATGGGCAGACCGAAAGAGAGCGAGAGCGAGAGAGCGTGAGAGAGATGGGCAGATTGAAAGAGTGCGAGCAAGAGAGATGGGCAGACCGAGAATGAGA
>NW_027005542.1:0-3918 GCF_036934945.1 Oncorhynchus masou masou | reverse complement strand
TGAGTAGAGCTCTTCACCCACACACACCACAACCAAACCCTGCCATGGGAGAGCACCTCACCCACACACACCACAACCAACCGCTGCCTGAGTAGAGCACCTCACCTACACACACCACAACCCCTGCCTGAGTAGAGCACCTCACCCACACACACCACAGCCAACCCCTGCCTGAGTAGAGCATCTCACCCACACACACCACAACCAACCCCTGCCTGAATAGAGCACCTCACCCACACACACCACAACCCCTGCCTGAGTAGAGCACCTCACCAACACACACCACAACCCCTGCCTGAGTAGAGCACCTGACCCACACACACTACAACCAACCCTTGCCTGAGTAGAGCACCTCACCTACACACACCACAACCAACCCTGCCTAAGTAGAGCATCTCACCCACAAACACCACAACCAACCCTGCCTGAGTAGAGCACCTCACCCACACACACCACAACCAACCCTGCCTAAGTAGAGCACCTCACCCACACACACCACAACCAACCCTGCCTAAGTAGAGCATCTCACCCACACACACCACAACCTCTGCCTAAGTAGAGCACCTCACCAACACACACCACAACCCCTGCCTGAGTAGAGCACCTCACCCACACACACCACAACCAACCCTGCCTAAGTAGAGCATCTCACCCACACACACCACAACCAACCATGCCTGAGTAGAGCACCTCACCCACACACACCACAACCAACCCTGCCTAAGTAGAGCACCTCACCCACACACACCACAACCAACCCTGCCTAAGTAGAGCAGTTCACCCACACACATCACAACCAACCACTGCCATGGTTGAGCACCTCACCCACACACACCACAGCCAACCCCTGCCTGAGTAGAGCACCTCACCTCACCAACACACACCACAACCCCTGCCTGAGTAAAGCACCTCACCCACACACACCACAGCCAACCCCTGCCTGAGTAGAGCACCTTACCCACACACACCACAGCCAACCCCTGCCTGAGTAGAGCACCTCACCCACACACACCACAACCCCTGCCTGAGTAGAGCACTTCACCCACACACACCACAACCAAACCCTGCCATGGGAGAGCACCTCACCACACACACACACCACAGCCAACCCCTGCCTGAGTAGAGCACCTCACCAACACACACCACAACCCCTGCCTGAGTAGAGCACCTCACCCACACACACCACAACCAACCCTGCCTGAGTAGAGCATCTCACACACACACACCACAACCCCTGCCTGAGTAGAGCACCTCACCCACACACACCACAACCAAACCCTGCCATGGGAGAGCACCTCACCCACACACACCACAGCCAACCCCTGCCTGAGTAGAGCACCTCACCAACACACACCACAACCCCTGCCTGAGTAGAGCACCTCACCCACACACACCACAACCAACCCTGCCTGAGTAGAGCATCTCACACACACACACCACAACCCCTGCCTGAGTAGAGCTCTTCACCCACACACACCACAACCAAACCCTGCCATGGGAGAGCACCTCACCCACACACACCACAGCCAACCCCTGCCTGAGTAGAGCACCTCACCAACACACACCACAACCCCTGCCTGAGTAGAGCCCCTCACCCACACACACCAGAACCAACCCTTGCCTGAGTAGAGCACCTCACCAACACACACCACAACCCCTGCCTGAGTAGAGCCCCTCAACCACACACACCACAACCAACCCTTGCCTGAGTAGAGCACCTCACCCACACACACCACAGCCAACCCCTGCCTGAGTAGAGCACCTCACCCACACACACCACAGCCAACCCCTGCCTGAGTAGAGCATCTCACCCACACACACCACAACCCCTGCCTGAGTAGAGCACTTCACCCACACACACCACAACCAAACCCTGCCATGGGAGAGCACCTCACCCACACACACCACAACCCCTGCCTGAGTAGAGCACCTCACCCACACACACCACAACCAACCCTGCCTGAGTAGAGCATCTCACACACACACACCACAACCCCTGCCTGAGTAGAGCACTTCAACCACACACACCACAACCAAACCCTGCCATGGGTAGAGCACCTCACCCACACACACCACAACCCCTGCCTGAGTAGAGCTCTTCACCCACACACACCACAACCAAACCCTGCCATGGGAGAGCACCTCACCCACACACACCACAACCAACCCCTGCCTGAGTAGAGCACCTCACCTACACACACCACAACCCCTGCCTGAGTAGAGCACCTCACCCACACACACCACAGCCAACCCCTGCCTGAGTAGAGCATCTCACCCACACACACCACAACCAACCCCTGCCTGAATAGAACACCTCACCCACACACACCACAACCCCTGCCTGAGTAGAGCACCTCACCAACACATACCACAACCCCTGCCTGAGTAGAGCACCTGACCCACACACACTACAACCAACCCTTGCCTGAGTATAGCACCTCACCAACACACACACACAACCCCTGCCTGAGTAGAGCACCTGACCCATTACCACACCACAACCCCTGCCTGAGTAGAGCACCTCACCCACACACACCACAACACCTGCCTGAGTAGAGCACCTCACCCACACACCACCACCAACACCTGACTGGAGCAGAGCACCTCACCCACACACACCACAACCAAACCTTGTCTGAGTAGAGCATCTCACCCACACACACCACAACACCTGCCTGAGTAGAGCACCTCACCTCACCTACACACACCACAACCAACCCCTGCCTGAGTAGAGCACCTCACCAACACACACCACAACCAAACCCTGCCATGGGAGAGCACCTCACCCACACACACCACAGCCAACCCCGCCTGAGTAGAGCACCTCACCAACACACCACAACCCCCCTGCCTGAGTAGAGCACCTGACCCACACACACTACAACCAACCCTTGCCTGAGTATAGCACCTCACCCATACACATCACAACCCCTGCCTGAGTAGAGCACCTCACCCACACACACCACAACCCCTGCCTGAGTAGAGCACCTCACCTCACCCACACACACCACAACACCTGCCTGAGTAGAGCATCTCACCTACACTCACCACAACCCCTGCCTGAGTAGAGCACCTCACCTCACCTACACACACCACAACCCCTGCCTGAGTAGAGCACCTCACCTCACCCACACACACCACAACCCCTGCCTGAGTAGAGCACCTCACCCACACACACACAACCAACCCCTGCCTGAGTAGAGCACCTCACCCACACACCACCACACCCTGCCTGAGTAGAGCACCTCACCCACACACACCACAACACCCTGCCTGAGTAGAGCACCTCACCCACACACTACAACCCCTGCCTGAGAGAGCACCTCACCCACACACAACACAACTGCCTGCCTGAGTAGAGCAGTTCACCCACACACACCACAACCAAACCTTGTCTGAGTAGAGCATCTCACCCACACACACCACAACACCTGCCTGAGTAGAGCACCTCACCTACACACACCACAACCCCTGCCTGAGTAGAGCACCTCACCCACACACACCACAACACCCGCACTGGAGTAGAGCACCTCACCCACACACCACAACCAAACCTTTGTCTGAGTAGAGCATCTTCACCCACACACACCACAACACCTGCCTGAGTAGAAGCACCTCACCTCACTCTACACACACCAACAACCAACCCCTGCCTGGAGTAGAGCACTCCTCACCAACACACGCCACAACCAAAACCCTGCCATGGGAGAGCACCTCACCCACACACACCACAGCCAACCCCCTGCCTGAGTGGGAGCACCTCACCAACGCACACCACAACCCCTCCTGCCCCTGCAGGTAGAGCACCTGACCCACACACACTACAGCCAGCCCCTTGCCTGAGTGGGCACCTCACCCATGCAATATCACCAACCCCTGCCCTGAGTGGGGGCTCTTCACCAGCACACACCACAACCA
>NW_027005541.1:0-3920 GCF_036934945.1 Oncorhynchus masou masou | reverse complement strand
TGGTCACAGGTCAGGTGACAGAGGAATAGATGAGACTGAGGGAGGAATTCCTTTAACCATAAAGTGGTATACAGTGGGGCAAAAAAGTATTTAGTCAGCCACCAATTGTGCAAGTTCTCCCACTTAAAAAGATGAGAGAGGCCTGTAATTTTCATCATAGGTACACTTCAACTGTGACAGACGAAGTGAGGAAAAGAAATCCAGAAAATCACATTGTAGGATTTTTGTATGAATTTATTTGCGAATTATGGTGGAAAATAATCGTGGTTCCATTTTGTGTGTTCTCATGCACATGTTGGACAATACCTGGTGGTTGTTGCATGTGTATTACAAATATATGCAGTGCATTTATGGCACATAATGCTTGTTTTGACATCTCTTGGTGCACACAGATTACATGGCTTCCTTTTGTCTCTTCTGTCTCTGGCGGTGGATGATCTTGCTTCTGGCCCTTGTATATCTCTCACCAATCCAACAGAGGATGGTGTTGGAGGAAGGTGTTGGCACCTTTGAATGAGGGATGCCACCGCGGAAAATAAGTATTTGGTCAGTAACAGAAGTTTATCTCAATACTTTGTTATATACCCTTTGTTGGCAATGACAGAGGTCAAACGTTTTCTGTAAATCTTCGCAAGGTTTTCACACACTGTTGCTGGTATTTTGTCCCATTTCTCCATGCAGATCTCCTCTAGAGCAGTGATGTTTTGGGGCTGTTGCTGGGCAACACGGACTTTCAACTCCCTCCAAACATTTTCTATGGGGTTGAGATCTGGAGACTGGCTCGCCCACTCCAGGACCTTGGAATGCTTCTTACGAAGCCAATCCTTCGTTGCCCGGGCGGTGTATTTGGGATCATTGTCATGCTGAAAGACCCAGCCACGTTTCATCTTCAATGCCCTTGCTGATTGAAGGAGGTTTTCACTCAAAATCTCACAATACATGGCCCCATTCATTCTTTCTTTTACACGGATCAGTCGTCCTGGTCCCTTTGCAGAAAAACAGCCGCAAAGCATGTTTCCACCCCCATGCTTCACAGTAGGTATGGTGTTCTTTGGATGCAACTCAGCATTCTTTGTCCTCCAAACACGACGAGATGAGTTTTTACCAAAAAGTTCTATTTTGGTTTCATCTGACCATATGACATTCTCACAATCCTCTTCTGGATCATCCAAATGCACTCTAGCAAACTTCAGGCGGGCATGTACTGGCTTAAGCAGGGGGACACATCTGGCACTGCAGGATTTGAGTCCCTGGCGGCGTAGTGTGTTACTGATGGTAGGCTTTGTTTGTTTGGTCCCAGCTCTCTGTAGGTCATTCACTAGGTCCCCCCGTGTTGTTCTGGGATTTTTGCTCACCGTACTTGTGATCATTTTGACCCCACGGGGTGAGATTTTGTGTGGAGCCCCAGATCGAGGGAGATTATCAGTGGTCTTGTATGTCTTCCATTTCCTAATAATTGCTCCCACAGTTGATTTCTTCAAACAAAGCTGCTTACCTATTGCAGATCCAGTCTTCCCAGCCTGGTGCAGGTATACAATTTTGTTTCTGGTGTCCTTTGACAGCTCTTTGGTCTTGGCCATAGTGGAGTTTGGAGTGTGACTGTTTGAGGTTGTGGACAGGTGTCTTTTATACTGATAACAAGTTCAAACAGGTGCCATTAATACAGGTAACAAGTGGAGGACAGAGGAGCCTCTTAATTTCTTCGATATAGCGGTCGCTCTTTTAATTTTTGGATAAAAAAACATTCCCATTTTAATTAAACAAGATATTTTGTCACGAAAGATGCTTTGGAAAGAAAACACTCTGACGTTTCCAAAACTGCAAAGATATTATCTGTGAGTGCCGCAGAACTTATGCTACAGGCGAAACCAAGATGAAATTTCAAACAGGAAATGGCCCAGATTCTGAAGGTGCTGTGTTCCAATGTCTCCTTATATGGCTGTGAATGCGCCAGGAATGAGCCTACACTTTCTGTCATTTCCCCAAGGTGTCTGCAGCATTGTGACGTATTTGTAGGCATATCATTGGAAGATTGACCATAAGAGACTACATTTACCAGGTGTCCACATGGTGTCCTCCGTCGAGAAATGATAACAATCTCAGCTAAATCACTTTTCCATCAAGTTCCAGAAAAACTGCCACGAATGATTTATCATGAATAGATATGTAAAAACACCTTGAGGATTGATTCTAAACAATGTTTGCCATGTTTCTGTCGATATTATGGAGTTAATTTGGAAAAAGTTTGGCGTTGTTTTTCTTAGCCAAACGTGATGAACAAAACGGATGATTTCTCCTACACATAAACTTTTGGAAAAACTGAACATTTGCTATCTAACTGAGAGTCTCCTCATTGAAAACATCGAAGTTCTTCAAAGGTAAATGATTTTATTTGAATGCTTTTCTTGTTTTTGTGAAAATGTTGCCCTGCTGAATGCTAGGCTAATGCTATGCTAGCTATCAATACCTCTTACAAATGCTTGTGTAAGCGATGGTTGAAAAGCAATTTTTGAAAATCTGAGATGACAGTGTTGTTAACAAAGGCTAAGCTTGTGAGTGAATATATTTCTTTCATTTCATTTGCGATTTTCATGAATAGTTAACGTTGCGTTATGCTAATGAGCTTGGGGCTATGATTACGCTCCCCGGATGCGGGATTGCACACGCTAGAGGTTGAAGAAGAAGTTATAGGTCTGTGAGAGCCAGAAATCTTGTTAGTAGGTGACCAAATACTTATTTTCCACCATAATTTGCAAATAAATCCATAAAAAATAAAAAATGATTTTTTTTCATTTTGTCTGTCATAATTGAAGTGTACCTATGATGAAAATTACAGGCCTCTCTCATCTATTTAAGTGGGAGAACTTGCACAATTAGTGGCTGACTAAATACTTTTACCCTGTATTACTGGGTCGTCTGGGCTGCATAACAAAGGAAACAGAATTACAGGTATCCAATCAAATTCATAATCACAAAGATGTAACGCGTTCTTCGTTTGTCGCAAGAAATCGGACGAGAAATGCAGCGTGTAGGTTACTCATGTTTATTAGTGAAACAAACAAAAACGAACTATACATGAATAACTAATAAATACAAAACAACAAACGGAACGTATAACCTATTACAGCCTGACTGGTGAAACTAACACAGAGACAGGAACAATCACCCACAAAATACAAAAGCGAAGCCCAGGCTACCTAAATACGGTTTCCCAATCAGAGACAACGAGAATCACCTGACTCTGATTGAGAACCGCCTCAAAAACAACCAAACATAAGTAACACACACCCCTAATCAGCTACAATCCCAATAACTAAAAAAACCCCACTAGAAATGCAACAAACAATAAACCCATGCCTGGCCTGACTAACTAATAAACTAAAACACAAAATACTAAGACCAAGGGGCGTGACAAATCCCCCCCCTAAGGTGCGGACTCCCGAACGCACCTCAAAACCATAGGGAGGGTCCGGGTGGGCGTCTGTCCATGGTGGCGGTTCCGGCTCCGGACGTGGACCCCACTTCATAAATGTCATTGTTCCTCCCCTTCGCGTCCTGGGATAATCCACCCTCACCGCCGACCATGACCGAATAGTCCTCACCCAGAACCCTACATAACAGAGGAGCAGCTCGTGACTGAGGGGCAGCTCAGGACTGAGGCAGCTCGGGAATGAGGGGCAGCTCGGGACTGAGAAGAAGCCCAGTACTGAGAAGAAGCCCAGTACTGAGAAGAAGCCCAGTACTGAGATGAAGCCCAGCCAGGCAGTTGAATCCGGCAGATCCTGGCTGACTGGCGGATCCTGGCTGACTGGCAGATCCTGGCCGACTGGCGGATCCTGGCCGACTGGCAGATCCTGGCCGACTGGCGGATCCTGGCTGACTGGCAGATCCTGGCCGACTGGCGGATCCTGGCTGACTAG